>NC_057715.1:3848327-3856444 GCF_004010195.1 Chiloscyllium plagiosum | reverse complement strand
TGGTGATAGCTAGACAATATTTTGAAGGTGTGGGCCCACACCTTCAACATATTGTCTAGCTATCACCATTGTTAACAGCTGACCCGAGAATGCTTTTTTAAAAAAAAGGTTGTGTGATTTAGACATGAAAGAAGTGAAACTATCACTGTATTCTAACAGATGAAAGGCTTAACAGACAATCAATTTTTCAATGTATAATTTCAGTTACATCACACTGTAAATTTTTGCTATAAATTCTGTGTTACGATCGAGCCCTCCACTATCACCTGATGAAGGAGCGTGCTCCGAAAGTTAGTGTGCTTCCAATTAAACCTGTTGGACTATAACCTGGTGTTGTGTGATTTATAACTTTGTACACCCCAGTCCAACATCTCCAAATCATCAGGTGAAGGGAAGTGAAGCACACAGTCACAGAATTTATTAGCAAAGAGATCAGAAGAATGGTGTGAGTGAAGTGTTGAATAATAAGTCTCTGCAGGTGACCAAGGGTGTTAGATGGTGTGAGTAAAGTGTTAACAGCTGTATAAGAACCAATGGGATGACCTATAACCTGATTAACTGAGGCAGAGAGATAAACCAAATGAGATGAATAACATGGAACCAAAAACTGAAGCTGCTGGTAAAGCACAACACATTCGGCAGCACTTGGTGAAGAAAAACCAGAGGAAGGGTCACCTGGACCTGAAATGTTCACTCGAATGTCTCTTCCCAGATGCTGCCAGACCGACTGAAACCCCATTATCCACAATCCCCTGCCCCCTCCCCCCTCCTCACACCACACCCCCGGCAACCCCTGCCCCTGATGTACAGCGTCTGCAGTTCTTTTAGTTTTTATTTGACTAGAATAATATAATAGGTATAAGAGTTACATGCCCAGAGTCTAACCAAACTGACAAGTAATCCAGAACTGTACAAACTAATCAAGGTAGAGAGATCATACCAACTAATCAAGGTGATGGTGTTAAAACAGGATGGTCTGTATTTATTTGAAGCGTGAGAGAAAGAGTGTGTGTGTGGGAAACAGGGAGGAGTGTGAGTGTGTACGTGCTTGATAGAGTGTGATGGAGTATATGCCTGTGAGAGGGTGTGTGTGTGTATATATTGTAGTGGGGTCACTTGTAGTGTGACACGAACTCAAGGTCCCAGTTGAGGCCATCCTCATGGGTACCAAACTTGGCTATCAGCCTCTGTTTGGCCACTCTGTGTTGTTGCGTATCCCAAAGCCCACTTTTCGTCACCCGAAGATCCGAGGCCGAATGTCCCGGACTGCTAAAGTGTTCCCTGACTGGGAGGGAACACACCTGTATGACAATTGTCAACCCTGTCATGACATGTCGGAATGTTGACATGGATACCACCATTACGCATGGGGACACCACCCACCGTGTACATGGCAGGTGACTCGGCCAATGTGGTCTATCTCATACGCTGCAGGCAAGGATGCCCTGAGGCCTGGTACATTGGCGAGACAAAGCTGACACTACATCAACAGATGAATGGACACTGTGCAACAATCACCTGACAGAGTGTTTCCTCCCAGTCACTCAGGGACCTTCATGTGACCATCCTCCAAGGCGGGCTTCAGGACACCCATCAACACAGAGGCTGATAGCCAAGCTCAGTACCCATGAGGATGGCCTCAACTGGGACTTAGGGTTCATGTCACACTACAGGTGACCCGACCACACTATACACTCTCCCACACACACACTTACAAACTCACACACTCACGCAGACCGTCTCTCATACACATCCTCTCACAGGCATATACTCCATCAAACTCAACCAAGCTGTCTCTCACACTCTCTCTCCCCCTGTCACGTGCACTCAGACACACAAGTCAATGGGGTGAATTGTATTTGCAGATACGTTTCTTTTTCAAACAAACACGCAATATGTTTTTCTAACCCATGTGACATTTTATAAATTCGTCAAGATTGACTCAAGATTTGAATACAGACAGACTCTAACCTCACATCTTTAAAGCATTGCCTGAGCTGAATGTTACGCTTTTTTAATTAAAAACTTAAAATTATTTTGGGAATGTGACTTGGAAGAAGTTCTGTGATTAATGAATTGAAACCTGAAACCCCTTCTAAAAGATTACACAACACCAGGTCATAGTCCAACAGGTTTAATTGGAAGCACACTAGCTTTCGGAGCGACACTCCTTCATCAGGTGGTAGTGGAGGGCTCAATCTTAACACAGGGGGCTAACACCTTCAACATATTGTCTAGCTATCACCATTGTTAACAGCTAACCCGAGAATGCAACTTTTTAAAAAAGTGTTGTGATTTACACATGAAAGAAGTGAAACTATCACTGTATTCTAACAGATGAAAGGCTTAACAGACAATCAATTCTTCAATGTATAATTTCAGTTACATCACACTGCAAATTTTTGCCATAAATTCTGTGTTACGACCGAGCCCTCCACTACCACCTGATGAAGGAGCGTCGCTCCAAAAGCTAGTGTGCTTCCAATTAAACCTGTTGGACTATAACCTGGTGTTGTGTGATTTTTAACTTTGTACACCCCAGTTCAACACCGGCATCTCCAAATCATGACTTCTAAAAGATGAAAGACTTTACGGCAATCTAAGTTTGTTCAATATATCATATCAGTTGTATGACACTATGATCGTTTGCTGTTTATTCTGTGTCCTATAATCCTACAACACTAGCTACCTGATGAAGGATCAGTGCTCCGAAAGCTTGTACTTCCAAATAAATCCATCGGACCATAAACTTGCATCGTGTGATGATATATTTTCTTGAGACATTATCAAACAACATCCCTTTTAACCCCATCCAGCACAAAATTGCTGGTAAAGAGAAGTTGAAGCTCCAGTGCCATTTTGGTTAAGGTGCAAAGTCCTTTGGTTTCAAAACAACCCAGGCCAAGCACATAAATTTAGCACCAAATGTGTAAGTTCAGGGTTAAAGGCATAAATTCAGGGCTTGTGCAAGGCCTCACTATCAGGAAGCTGTCAATCACAATAATCCGACCACAGATTAAACTGCCATCAGTTATCTGTGTTTAATGGGACAGTGACCCTATGGTCCACTAGAGCTATGGTAACTTTATCTCATCAACAAAAGCCTTGATGACTCTCCTGGGGCTGGTGACACATTTGAGAGAGTTTTTGTTCATCAGTCCTGACCCTTGATTGGCTCTTTCTAATAATGCCACATTTTGATCTCATTCTTACCCAACTTCCATCCGTCCAGTTGGCAAAAGTACTCTCGAGTTTTCTTCCAGTTATAGGAATGGTCACTACAACAGTTACAACAATATAAAATGTACTGGGGGATATTTGCTCCATTTATGAACTGACATTCTGCCATATCTGACTCACTGGTTAAAAATCAAAGAACTAAATCTGTAGTTGCTCTTGCTTTGTGACCATAATGCAAAAGGATTTGGGTCCAACCTTACCAGTGGTGGATTTTGTGAGTTGTGGAGGTGAAGAGATTTCTTCAGGAGTTCTGATTTTATACTATGCATATTTTCTCTCTGGCAAGTTCCTTGGCCAGAGACAATTTGCTGATCTACCTATCATGCAGGGAACAAACCAGAGATGGCCACAGATCACGAGCAGTCAGAAACATGCTGCTGGGCTCATGGAAATGTAGGAGCCAAGATCTTGGGAGAAATCACCTCACAGATCCCAACACTGTTTTTCTGTTCCAGGGTCAGGATGGGGCATGTGGTCACCAACGTGAGAATGTCAGGAAAGGCCAGTGGCACACTTCCTCCTTCTGATTCACAAGTTTTGCTGTAAATACATTTCCCTTCATTATGTACTAGTCTGTAACTTAGTGAAGCCTGGGAAATCCATGTTAGTAACTGTTAAACTTGGAAGATAGACGTGGATGCCTCACATTTAATCTATGATCATAGGATGGAGGAAGGGTTGAAACGATCAAGGCTGTTAAGTATTAGAGGCCATAGACTAGAACTGAATACAGAGGTTGTGTATGTGAAGGCAGTGACTGTTAGAGGAAAATAGGGGGAGAGATTGAGATATGTGGGGAACATTCTTACTATTCTTTTTCCACAAAGAGTGGTGTGAAGGGCATTTTTATTCTCACTCCAGAACCTCCCTCTTTCACAGACAGGTGTCACAATTCTTTGTGTTATTGGCTCTACCACCTTCACAACACCGCCTCCTATCTCCGACAGGGTTAATTTATCCAGTTGAATATTGTTAGGCCAAATCCACAACTCAGAGAGATTTCACATCAGTATACAAACATAGTCTACAAGTAGTAATGCTGACTACATCCAAAAATTTAATATCGTCCTCCCTCGGGGTTTTCTATTTTCCAAATTTTTGTCAAAATCAAGTACATCTACAGAGGTGTAATACAGCAAGAAGCACCTCACTTGAAAGACTCCAACTTTAGAATTAATCTAAATTTTTATTCATTTGTTTTGTAAGTCAGATTTTTGAAGCATTTAATGAGAGTCTGTAACTTTCTAATGATTAATTAATGACATTTTATTATGAGAATTAATTATTAATTACATTATTTTGCCACATATATTGTAATACTTATGGTATGAGATATTTAAACTCATTAATTATTCTAAAGACATAATGAAGACTAAGTAAATCCAATTAACTGTAGATAACCAACTTAATTACAAATAATTATATGGTAAACGAAAATCCACTTGAATTCAGAATATTCAAACAAATATGTTACAAAATGTATTCTAAAATTCCAATATAACTTAAATGTATTTTTGGGTTTTGTCTCAACCTTTATTGAGGAGTTATTTTACTCAAAGAACGCAATTCTGTGCCAAAGACAACTGATCTGCTTGTGAGTAATCAAAATGTATATTTACCATCCAGTTTAAAATAAATTTTCTTGCTGTATGTAGCTTAGCAGAATAGGCAGCCATTATTTAATGTGAAAAACTTTTTTTATTTTGATGAGAAGACTACATTTAGTAAGATTTATGGGCTATTCTTTGAGTCTCAGCACGTTTATTTAGTTGCAGAACTCACAAGAGTGTGACTATCTGCCACAGCTTCAGGACCTCCGAAATCTGCCTGCTCTTCCTTATTTATGAGTCTTAAACTTGGCAAAGATTCATATCTGTGTTAGATGTTTGAAATGATTAACTGAACATTGTATTAATGTAATTAATACCTAATTTCCTTGATTAAATGGATTAATTTCTTAACACTGGAATACTTGTGTGACAATTGTTAAATATACATCAAGGATTCCAATTGTATTGCAATTGCATTGAAAATATGCCACTGAAAACCAGGATTTAGCACCCACAGGGGAGGCAGGCTCAGAGGTGGGACACTGGTAAACTTCTGGGTTGCTAGTTAGATGAACTCTTTGATGTGGATTGATCATCGGGGTTTTTTAACAACAGTGGGAGATAAGGCAGATCTCTACACACTGCAGCATATTGGCTATTGTGCAGGTTCAACCAGGGGCCATTTTATATTATTTTCCTCCAACAGAGGCACTTCCTGTCAGAAGGGGTGGCCATCTTGGATGAGGTCTCAGTAGCAAACTAGCAAGGAAGGACTCACAGACCAAAACAGTAACTGGGAGCAAGAAATGCAGCAGCTGTGGCTTCATTATCATAGAATCTCGACAGTGGGGAAGGAGGCTATTCTGCCCATCAAGTCTACATCTTCCCTCTGAAAAGCATCACACCCCCTACCCTGTCCCTGTAACCCTGCGTTCCCATGGCTAATGCATCTAGCCTGCACATAAATCAGAGTCATACAGCATAGAAACAGACCCTTCAGTCCAATCAGCCCATGCTGAACATAATGTTGAAAAGTGTGGTGCTGGAAAAGCGCAGCAAGCCAGGCAGCATCCAAGGAGCAGGAGAATCGAAGTTTTGGGCATAAGCCCTTCTTCAGAAACGTCGATTCTCCTGCTCCTCAGATGCTGCCCTGCCTGCTATGCTTTTCCAGCACCACACTTTTCAACTCTGGTCTCCAGCATCTGCAGTCCTCACTTTCTCCTCCTTGCTGAACATAATCCCAAACTAAACTAGTCCCACCTACCTGCTCCTGGCCCATATCTCTCAAAACCTTTCCTATTCATGTGCTTATCCAAGTGTCTTTTAAATATTATAATCGTGCCTACATCACTACTTCCTCAGGAAGTTCACTGCATGCACGAACCACCTACTGTGTAAAAGAAATTGCTCCCTGTGTCTTTTTTAAAATCTCTCTCCTCTCACCTGAGAAGTGTGCCCCCTAGTCTTGAAATCCCCCATCCTTGAGAAAAGACACCTCCCATTAACTCTATCTATGCCTCTCATTATTTTATACACTTCCATAAGGTCACCTCTCAACCTCCAGTGAAAAAACAAAGTCTCAGCCTATCCAGCCTTTCTTTATAACTCAAACCTCCCTTTTTTTTTGTTCATTCACAGGGTGAGAGCACTGCTGGCGAGGGCAGCATTTATTGCCCATCCCTAATTGCCTAGAGAGCAGTTAAGAGTCAACCACATTGCTGTAGGTCAGGAGTCACATGTAGGCCAGAACAGGTAAGGATGGTGGTTTCCTTCCCTGAAGGGCATTAGTGAACCCGACAATATCCTGGTAAATCTCTTCTGAACCCTCTTCAGCTTAATCAAATCCTTCCTATAACTGGGCAACCAGAACAGATACAGTACTTCAGAAGTGGCCTCACCAAATCTCCTGTATAACCTCAACATATACTTTTGCAGGTGATACAAAGATAGGTAGAGGAACATGTTGAATTGAGGAGCTGGGGGGATGCAGAAGGATTTGGATGGGTTAGGAGAGTGGGCAAAGAAGTTGTACACAGAGTACAATGTGGAAAAGTGTGAGGTCATGCACTTTGGTAGGAGGAATAGAAGCATGGACTGATTTCTAAATGGGATGAAAGTTCAGAATTCTGAAGTGCAAAGAAACTTGGGAGTCCTAGTCCAGGTTTCTCTCAAGGTAAACATGCAGGTTGAGTCAGTTGTTCGGAAGGCAAACGCAATGATGGCATTTATTTCAAGAGGACTTTAACATAAAAACAGGGATGTACTTCTGAGGCTCTATAAGGCTCTGGTCAGAATACATCTGGAGCATTGTGTGCAGTTTTCAGCCCCATATCTCAGGAAGGATGGACTGGTCTTGGACCGTGTTCGCAGAAGGTTGATGAGAATAGTCCCTGAAATGAAAAGCTGAACATATAAGGACTCTGGTCTATACTGAATGGAGTTTAGAAGGATGGGGGGGGATCTAATTTAAACCTACAGAATAATGAATGGCCAGCACAGAGTGGATGTTGGGAAGATGTTTCCATTGGTAGGAGAGATTGGGACCAGTGGGCTCAGCCTTAGAGTAAAGGGAAGGTCTTTTAGAATGGAGATAAGGAGAAACTTCTTCAGCCAGAGAGTGGGGAATCTCTGGAATTCACAGCCACAGAAGGCTGTGCAGGCCTGGTGATGGAGTATATTTAAGACCGAGCTAGATAGGTTCTTAAGTATCAAGTGGATCAAGTATTATGGGGTGAAGGCAGGAGAATGGGATTGAGAAAATTACCAGCCATGATTGAATGACGGGTGACAAAAGACCTGCAGATGCTGGAATCCAAAGTCGACAGGCATGAGGCTGGAAGAACACAGCAAGACAGGCAGCATCAGAAGGTCCTGAAGAAGGTTTACACCTGAAACGTTGGCTTCTCCACCTCCTGATGCCGCCTGGCTTGCTGTGTTCTTCCAGCCTCATGCTTCTTTATTATGAATGAATGGCGGAAAGACTTGATGGGCTGAATGGCCTAATTTCTGCTCCTATGTCTTATGGTCTTAACATGACTTCCCAACTGCTGCTGTGGTTCTGTTCACCGAGCTGGAAGTTTTTGTTGCAAACGTTTCGTCCCCTGTCTAGGTGACATCCTCAGTGCTTGGGAGCCTCCTGTGAAGCGCTTCTGTGGTGTTTCCTCCCGCATTTATAGTGGCCTGTCCCTGCCACTTCCGGTTGTCAGTTTCAGCTGTCCGCTATAGTGGCCGGTATATTGGGTCCAGGTCGATGTGTTTGTTGATGGAGTTTGTGGATCACATCAACAAACTCCATCAACAAACACATCGACCTAGACCCAATATACC
>NC_057715.1:3836630-3846925 GCF_004010195.1 Chiloscyllium plagiosum | reverse complement strand
CCTGAGGCAGGAATTGAACCCAGGTCTCTGGCGCTGTGAGGCAGTAGTGCTAGCCACCGTGCCGCCCACACTCCCCACACTTCATCTAATGCCATCAACATATGCTTCAATTGCTTTCTTCCTCGTGTGTTTATCCCCTTGAATGTACGTATGCTATTCAGCTCAACTAGTTCCTGATGTACCAAGCTACACATTCTAACCCCTGTCTGGTGCAAATGAGGTTTTCTGGAATTTCCTTTTGCATTCATTAGAGATCATCTGTCCTTTTTTTATATAAAACTAGGGAAAAATGCTGTTCATGTTTTAATGTATGTGAAGTGCAAACTCGCTCCAGCCAATGACAATTGCCTGTTAGCCTCTGTCTTTTTGTACTTTAGCATTGATTAATGAGCACTGAGGGAAAGTGAGGTGCCTGCAAACCTACCCGCTGTTTTCTCTCTTGGCAGGTCAGCTGCACAGAGTAACATGTCCGCTGAAGAACTCATTGCAAAGCTTGCAGATAGCAGCAGTAAGTGGTCTAAGCAAATGCTTCAAGTTGTTCGACATGTGTGGACCGAACAGGGCAAACTAATTGCAACACCAGAAGATGCCAAGCACATGCTCACTGTGGGACAGGTGAGATGGCCCAGTGTGTGCACTTTTACTTTGAAGCTTGAAGGTGTAAGTTTGCATCCATAATCTTGCTATTTAACCCGTTTTGTTACTTCAGAGGTGTACAGCACCAGCTTTTGTTCTTTTGCGTATCTTGGAGTTTAGAACAGGTGTCACTACGTTAGAGTCTGAAGGTAACCAGTCAATGCTCTTGCAGTTTTGGCAATGATATTAAGTCTCTAGAAGAAGTACAATACTAATGTTCATTTGGGACTTTTCATTACCCCTTTTGACATGTCACTAACTTACATTTAGTTTTAAACATTTATTCGACTGGGACAACACTACCATTATAGGGCAAGCGAAACAAAGAACAGCCAGGGAATTCCTAGAAGCATGGCACTCATCCACAAACTCCATCAACAAACACATCGACCTGGACCCAATATACCGGCCACTACAACGGACAGCTGAAACTGACAACCAGAAGCGGCAGGGACAGGCCACTATAAATGCGGGAGGAAACACCACAGAAGTGCTTCACAGGAGGCTCCCAAGCACTGAGGATGTCACCTAGACAGGGGACGAAAAGTTTGCAACAAAAACTTCCAGCTCGGCAAACAGAACCACAGCAACGAGCACACGAGCTACAAATCTTCATGACTTCCCAACTCCTATACTCTTTGGAAGGAAACCTGGCAGATACAGGAAGAACATACGAGCTCCACACAGACAGTCGCACACGGTTGGAATCAAACTTGCATCCTGACACTGTGATGCAGTAGAGCTAACCACTGAGACACCATACAGCCCAAGAATTATTGCGCTCCACAGCAGAGTTTTCCCTCCAAACCTGAGCAAACTAAATGTTTAGAATTCCTGCTCCACTTACCTGCTGAAGGGTCAGGTGGACTGAATCATCCTGAGATATTGATACCAAGGTGTGGGTTAACAGCTGACTACAAATCTGGCCAACTCCATGATCTTGTGTAAAGATGATTTGTGAATTGGGTAAGATGTCTTGCAACATATTTGACCCACAACAAAACATAGAGAGGAGACAATGGCAAAATATTCCAACATTCTCTGAGAATTTATGCACAGTGAAATAAAGACACAATACATCATCAATACTTAGGCTGCTCAGTCAGATATCATGACACCAAGAGTGAGGTAATTGAAATTTCAATGTGCCCAGAACATAGCATTTATAGAGTTGAGTACTGATGCTTAAAGGAAAAGATTAATACATCCCAACCTCCCACAGTGAGGATTGTGTTCTAATTATGAGTTAAGAACTTGACTATTTTGCAAATTCAAGTTGGAAGAAAAGGATAAGGACTGCCTCAACATTTCAGCTGCACAGACAGCCTAGTGCCTTAAATAAACTCACCATCATGCTGTTTGCATGGCCATAGGTTCAAATCCTTTTAAAGATTGGACTTATATCGACAGCACTACTCCAGAAAGGGGTTTGATTATTTCTATACATGATCTATTACCTTGGCTTACTTGCTTCAGTAATTGCCAAAGTTAGGTTAGCTATAATTAGAATTTGTCATTTTTTAAACCTATTGCCAATAACCTATTGATTATTATAGACAGTGATTATTCAGGATTAGACTGAGATTTCAGCCAACATGCAGATAGTCTTAGTTTAAATGGCTATTACTGATTGTCTTAGTTATGCCTTTGCTTTAATTGAAGATGGTGAAATAGGTCTGTGTTGTATCCAAGTAACAAATAGGGTGGGCCGGTTTGGGATTGGCTAGATAGAAAGCAGCTGTTCCCTTTAGTTGAAGGGCCAATACCAAAGGAGTATAATTTTGAAATGAAAAGCAGGAGTATGTTAGAGCCCGGGTGTCCTTGGAGAAGGAGCACGCGGTGTCGACCAACACCCTGGAGTTGTTCAGGGAGAGGTGGGCGCTGCAGGGAGTGGAGTGCATTATTTCTCCCTCCAACTCTATTTTGATTTAGTCCCTACCCTCCCCTTCACTGTTTTGATCACACAGCACTGCCCTTTGATGTGAAGGGCAGTGCTTGTCACTGGCCACCCGGGTGTTTTCCTGTCTTCCTGGTGGTGGAAATTGAATAAAGATTCGTGCACTTTGTGTCTCTCACTGTGTCTCACACCTGCACACACACACCATGGGTGCTGGGGAAAAAAAATAAGCACTACCGCAGTTAGGTGGTAGTGTGGGGGAAAAAAAAAACAAACAGGGACCTCACCATGGGTGCTGGGGATAAAATAAGCACTACCGCACTTAGGTGGTAGTGTGGGGGCTAAAAAAGAAAGGGGAAAAAGAAAAAAAAGAAAAAATAAAATAAAAAAAACAAACAGGGACCTCACCATGGGTAAAGAAAAAAAAATGAAAAGCAGTAGTATGTTAGAGCCCGGATGTCCTTGGTGAAGGAGCACGCGGTGTCGACCAACACCCTGGAGTTGTTCAGGGAGAGGTGGGCGCTGCAGGGAGTGGAGTGCATTATTTCTCCCTCCAACTCTATTTTGATTTAGTCCCTACCCTCCCCTTCATTGTTTTTGATCACACAGCACTGCCCTTTGATGTGAAGGGCAGTGTTTGTCACTGGCCACCCGGGTGTTTTCCTAACTTCCTGGTGGTGGAATTTGAATAAAGATTCGTACACCTTGTGTCTCTCACTGTGTCTCACACCTGCACACACACACCATGGGTGCTGGGGAAAAAAAAATAATAAGCACTACCGCAGTTAGGTGGTAGTGTGGGGGTTAAAAGAAAAAAAAAGAAAAAAAAATAAAAAGCAGGAGATTTAGAGGGGATTTGAGGAAATCTCACCCAGAAGAAATCTGAGGTGGGTAACCTCACATATGTTATGCAGTAAGGAATTGAAATGTCATGAAAATCAAGGCTTTGGGTCAAGAGCTGGAAAGAGTGACTTGTGTAGATTGAGTATTTTAGTCAGTTCAGACTCACTGGGTTACTCCCTGCACAGTATGGTCTGGTACCAATCCTATCCTAATTTTGCCATGGGATATCCTACAGCTAATCTATTTAGTGTCAGGTTCATTGTCAAATTTGATGGACCCATTTTGAAGGCATTATAGGATGCTTTCTAAAATATTCCCAGGATATTTAAGAGTTACTGTAGCCACCAACCAATGAAACTTTTAAAAAGAATGTAGTCAACAGAGCATACATCCTTCCCCTGCTCCCAGCACAAGTCATCTGCCTCCTCTTACATTGCCCAGTTCAAACTCCTACTTCAACTCACCCGAGGGAGGTAGACAGTCCGCAACTAATTCTTCCATCTGAATGCCCTGAGGTTGTTTGGAGACCTGTGGGTCCCTCACAATCATTGAGGAATTTGGTTTGTGTGGACACTGCTCACGCAGTGTGAAGGTTAGATCCAGGCTACTAGTTGTTTTGATGACTCGTGCTATGTCTTGACCCAACGGGAAAGTGGAACCGTTGTTGACCTTATTATCATGTGTGACCATCTGACCATACAGCCAGTCTTCTGTCAGTCTAATATCCACTCATGTATGTTTTCAATTAGTGGTTACGTTATTGGGCAAGCCTAATGGTTTCTTTTCCTGTCCAACTGATGGATATTAAACTGTTCAACCAGCCACGATAATGCCCTGGCTAAAGTCAGCCAATTCAAACCAGGGATATAATCTTAGATTAACAGATTTGGTTCCACAGCATTTCATTTACTACTATTATCTGTTTAATCTACTAGAAAATACAGCCCTAATATTAAAGGATTCAGAGAGAATAGTTAGTCAAATGCCACACAATTCCTTACATGAATATTTGATGCCTATGCTTGGATGGTATAATTCTCAATTGAAAAATAAGTATTAATATTTAAACATTGGGATCCTCACCTCAGAACTTAAACATTGCAAAAAGCAGATGGAAGGTGAATGTTTTCATTTTGCACTCATCAGATGTGGACACAAGAAACAGACTGGAAAAATAAAATAACTCAATCTGATGAAGGGGCAGTGCTCTGAAAGCTTGTGATTTCAAATAAACTTGCTAGACTGTAACCTGGTGTTGTGTGACTTCTGAATCTGTTGGCTTTTGCCCGAAACATCGTTTTCCTGCTCCACGGATGCTGTCTGACCTGCTGTGCCTTTCCAGCACCACTCTAATCTTGACTTTTGACCACCTCAGCCCAACACTGGCCCCTTCACATCATGAAATAAAAGAGATACCATTTTATGTAGAAACAGAAGAGGGTGTAGACTGGATCGTTCATTATTGACATGGAGAAGCTGCAAGACCAGTTAACTGTCAATCTTAATTCTCAGAGCAGACAAGTAGATTCTGATAGGTCAGCTTGTTGCCATGAGGTTGCAGTGGAGTTTGATTGTCTCTATGACCCTTTTGTTTTGAAAAAGGTACAAACTTCTTTTGTCTACATAAAACAAGATCCTAAGTTTGTGTATGTATTCATTGTAGGTATTCCACAACACACTTTATTATTTTTCATAAATGATCAAATTTGCAACATTACACAAAACATAAGCAATTTGAATCTATATATTGAATATTTCATGATCCCAGGAGATATGAATGCCTTTACAACCGATAATGGAATTTTGAAGCCTATACTGTGCACACCAATTTGCTCACAGAACAATCCCACATACAGCAATCAGATAACCATCAGCTTTGTTGCTTGGTAGATAACTAATGACCAGACACTGAAGTTTTCACATTTCATTGCACATCATTTATATTTTTGATGTTGTGGGTGTTGTTTTGAAAGCAACATTATATCCTGTATGTGTCTGTTGGGTGCTGCGCTGAGTTTCACTTTGGATAAATTGTGGGAAATGAGAATGTGTGTTAGAAATAAAAAAATGTAGGCAGATCACAATGTCAGTCTGGGTCTGACGCTGACTTTACTCCAGAACCACCAATTTCAACATTCCTGCAAACTCCATCACTTCACCCCCTTGTTCAAGAAAGGATCAAGTCAAAAGATAGAAAATTATAGGCCAATTAGCCTAACCTCAGTATCAGGTAAAATTCTAGAATCCATCATTAAGGATGAGATTTCTAAATTATTGGAATTGCAGCATTGAATTAGGACAAGTCAGCATGAATGGAGGTTGTGCCTTACAAACCTGTTAGAATTCTTTGAAGAGGTAACAAGTAGGTTAGACCAGGGAAACCCAGTGGATGTTATTTACCAAGACTTCCAAAAGGCCTTTGATAAGGCTGCTGAGTTAGGTGAGCGCCCACAGTGTTCAAGGTGAGCTACTGGCATGGATTGAGGATTGGCTGTCTGACAGAAGACTGACAGTTGGGATAAAAGGTTCTTTTTCGGATTGGCAACTGATGACAAGTGGTGTCCCGCAGGATTCAGTGTTGGGCCCCCAGCTGTTCACTTTATATAACAATGATCTGGATGCAGGGACTGGGGCATTCTGGTGAAGCTTGACAATGATATGAAGTTAGGTGGACAGGCAGGTAGTACTGAGGAGGTAGGGAGGCCACAGAAAGATTTAGACAGTTTAGGAGAACAGTCCAAGAAATGGCTAATGAAATTCAATGTGAGCAAATTCAAGGTCCTACACTTTGGAAAAAAGAACACAGGCATGGACTATTTTATAAACGGTGAGAAAATTCATAAAGCCAAAGTACAAAGGGATCTGGGAGTGCTAGTCCAGAATTCTCTAAAGGTTGACTTATAGGTTGAGTCCGTGGTTAAGAAAGCAAATGTAATGTCATTTATCTCAAGAGGGTTGAATGTAAAAGCAAGTGAGGTGCTACTGAGACTTTATAAAGCTCTGGTTAGGCCTCATTTAGAATACTGTGTCCCATTTTGGGCTCCACACCTCAGGAACGGCACGGTGGCACAGTGGTTAGCACTGCTGCCTCACAGCGCCAGAGACCCGGGTTCAATTCCCGCCTCAGGCAACTGACTGTGTGGAGTTTGCACGTTCTCCCCGTGTCTGCGTGGGTTTCCTCCGGGTGCTCCGGTTTCCTCCCACAGTCCAAAAGATTTGCAGGGTCAGGTGAATTGACCATGCTAAATTGCCCGTAGTGTTAGGTAAGGGGTAAATGTAGGGGTATGGGTGGGTTTCGCTTCGGCGGGTCGGTGTGGACTTGTTGGCCCGAAGGGCCTGTTTCCATACTGTAATGTAATCTAATCTAATCTTGAAGGACATACTGGCACTGGAGTGTGTCCAGCGGAGATTCACACGGATGATCCCTGGAATGGTAGGCCTAACATACGAGGACCGGCTGAGGATTCTGGGATTGTATTTGTTAGAGTTCACAAGGTTGAGGGGAGATTTAATAGAAACTTACAAGATAATGCATGGTTTAGAAAGGGTGGATGCTGGGAAATTATTTCTGTCAGGCGGGGATACTAAGACTTATGGGCACAGCCTTAGAATTAGAGGGGGTCAATTTAGAACGGAAATAAGAAGACATTTTTTCAGCCAGAGAGTGGTGGGCCTGTGAAATTATATTGCCATGGAGCACAATGGAGGTTGTGACGTTAAATGTCTTCAAGGCAGAGATTGATAAATTCTTGATCTCGCAAGGAATTAAGGGATATGGAGAGAGTGCGGGTAAGTGGTGTTGAAATGCCCATCAGCCATGATTGAATGGCAGAGTGGACTCGATGGGTTGAATGGCCTTACTTCCACTCCTATTTCCTCTGGTCATATGGTCATCTTAACCTCCCACAGCTGAACATGCATTCAGCAGGAGGAACAGTGGCCCTATCAGAGCTCACTAAATTGGTCACCAGGCTAGTTACTTATAGATTTCTACTATTACTGCTTAGTTAGTAGACATATCTAGTAATTTTTACTGAAGTCTGTAAGTTAGCACGTGCAGAAAGCCTTGGTTCTATCCTCAAGTATTTGCTGATTCTGATTGTACCAAGTCATTGCTGCAACAGGAACACAGCAGAAGACAAACTGCTCAAAGATAGAAACAGAGGCAGAGCAGATGAACCCATGTGTATTAGGAGTTTTGATGGAACATCCCTCCTGTCTCAACCACGGACATTGAATACGCTATGTCTGTTTCTCTGAAGAATGTCTCGTGGAATGTGTTACTTGGAGCTTGTTACAGGCAGAGCTGCACTCTCAGTGCAGGCAGTATTGCCAAAAGCTTTAAAGATGAATGTGGCTACAGGTTCTTTGTATTCACCTCTTTCCAGACTGAAGCAGATAATATTTCCAACATCCTATTGACCACTGTTGCCTGAGCCAAATAACTGAGGTGCTGTCTGCAAAGGGAGATGAAAGCAGATTTGATGCAGACAGAATGAGTGCATGGATTTGCCAGGACAGTAGGATTCTGCACGGTGGAGATTATCGTTGATGACACATACATCTACTTTCAAGGACCATGAGTTAATTCCAAGATGCATCATCACTGGAAAAGGGATTGCATTCCCTCAATTTTGAGTTGGTGTGTATTAATACCTTACATATTGTATAGGTCACTGGCCAGTATGTTGGCTGGTGTCATGATGCCTTTATTCTGCAACAGCCCACTAAGCCATTGAAATTGGAATCACCGTATCAAAGCAGAGCGAGAATGGTGAACCATTTACCACCTGGCTTATCATTCTGAAGTACAATCAACCAAACATGAGCATTGCATGTATCACAAGAGTTATGCTGTCACATGAAATGAGTTTGAGGATACCACTGGGTGCTTCAGTGATGTTTCTAATGCCTGGATCACTCACTGGAAATCAAGAGCAAAGAGCAAAGAAAATTACAGCACAGGATCAGGCCCTTCGGCCCTCCAAGCCTGTGCCGCTCCAGAACCTCTATCTAAACCTGCTGCCTATTTTCTATCCCTTTGAACCCTCCCCATTCATGTATCTGTCTAGATATATCTTAAATGACGCTATCGTTCCCGCCCCACCACCTCCATTGGCAATGCGTTCCAGGCCTCCTCCACCTTTTCTGTGAAGAGCCTTCCACGTATATCTCCCCTAAACATTTCCCCTCTCACATTGACCTCGGGATCCCTAGTAATTGAGTCCTCCATTCTGGGAAAAATCCTGGAGGACTCAACAGTGACTGTGGGATGTTTGAAGGTGAATTAGGTGTAAGGGTACACTCATTGCCTGGATAGTTTCTAACCAACTTGTTCAGACGTGTATTACACACCTCTGAAGCAGTGTAATTGCAACCATGTTAGAAAGTCAGTTGTTGAAGGATGATGCTGGAGACCATCTTTATTTAGTCTTGTAATTGTTCACAGAATAAAATATGACATGTCTACACCTAAAGTACATGAACAGTTTCACTTTGAATGTTAATGTTCTCAAGTAAAACCTCAATTAAAGCCCTTTGCTTGCATATAATTAAACTAATTGATAAATATTGAAATAAATCATGGCCATTGTAATAATTGTCATCATTGTTCCTTCCATTGGGGGTAAGGACATGCAACCACACCTAACCATCTCCAATCAGTTGTAAGCCACCCTGTCCTTCCACAGAAAGTAAGGTATGTCCATATAAATCGTGTGGTGAAGAATATCTGGATGACATATGAGTTGCTGGTTTTATATACAAATTGTGAAATGTGAAAGTGAGGTTTCCGCAGTGATAAATGTGTGAGAGTCAAGATGAAGCAATGAATGTAAAGTATGAGTTGTGTTGATAGAAATTATTAGACGGTGACCAAAATGTGCTGATTGTGAAACTCAGGTTCATTTTTAAGGATGTGACTTTTGAACATCATGTGAGCCTATTGAACATCTATGGCAGTTCATCTTGGACTTTGGATATATATAGTCAATGTTAACTATATATATATATATATATATAGTTAACATTGACTATTCACTATCTGATTCCATATCTTTACACTGACAGTTTTAGAAAATCTCCTGGTCCCCTTTAGTTATGGTATCTCCCTTCTGTCTTCTACACCAAGACTTCAGTGCTACACAAAAGAACATTGGAGCACACTTTCGAACATAGAACATAGAACAGTACAGCACAGAACAGGCCCTTCAGCCACGATGTTGTGCCAACCATTGATCCTCATGTAAGGTAAACCTAATGTATGAACCCTCAAATTTCTGTGACCATATGTATGTCCAGCAGTCTCTTAAATATCCCCAATGACCTCGCTTCCACAACTGCTGCTGGCAACGCATTCCATGCTCTCACAACTCTCTGCGTAAAGAATGCACCTCTGACATCCCCTCTATACTTTCTGCCAAACAACTTAAAACTATGACCCCTCGTGTTAACAATTTCTGCCCTGGGAAAAAGTATCTGGCTATCAACTCTATCTATGCCTCTCATTATCTTGTACACCTCAATTAGGTCCCCTCTCTTCCTTCTTTTTTCCAATGAAAAAAGTCCGAGCTCAGTCAACCTCTCTTCATAAGATAAGCCCTCCATCCCAGGCAGCATCTTAATAAACCTCCTCTGAACCCTCTCCAAAGCAATCACATCTTTCCTATAATAGGGCAACCAGAACTGGACACAGTATTCCAAGTGCGGTCTAACCAAAGTTTTATAGAGCTGCAACAAGATCTCATGGCTCTTAACCCAATCCCCCGTTAATGAAAGCCAAAACACCATATGCTTTCTTAACAACCCTGTCCACCTGGGTGGCCATTTTAAGGGATCTATGTACCTGCACACCAAGATCCCTCTGTTCCTCCACACTGCCAAGAATCCTATCCTTAATCCTGTACCCAGCTTTCAAATT
>NC_057715.1:3819044-3834815 GCF_004010195.1 Chiloscyllium plagiosum | reverse complement strand
GGCTCGTTGCCGAGCACCAAATCCAAAATGGCCTCTCCTCTCATCGGCCTGTCAACGTACTGAGTTAGGAAACCCTCCTGAACACACCTTACAAAAACAGCTCCTTCCAAACCATCTGCTCGAAGAAGGTTCCAATCAATATTGGGAAAGTTAAAGACACCCATTACAACAACCCTACTACATTCACACTTTTCCAAAATCTGCCAACCTATGCTACATCTTCTGCTATTCATTAGTTTTCTTTCTACATGGGAGTTGTTTTCCACACAGCGTACTAGACTTAAGTAGTGTTTAATTTCCACTATCCTGTGCTCCCTACCAGGTGGACATCCAGTCACCTCATGTAATATCAATCAGCACAAAGTTTATGTGCTGTCTGCATCAGACTCAATTGGTGCAGGTAAATTGTGCTTCATGATCCCTCTGTCTGTTTTTGGCTCTCATGAATTTTTGTGCCTCCCTACTGTTCCTTTTTGAATATTACATGAAATGTTTTATCTCCCCTGAGGAGACAGATCAGGTCTCAATGAAACATTTCAATCAAACAATGATATCAATTCCACAGTGTTGCACTGAACAGTCGGGTATCTACTTTGTAGAGTGGCATTTGATCCCATATCATTCTGACTCAGACTCAAAAATGCTGGTTCTGAGCTGAGGCCAAAAAGCTTAAAACGTATGATGTGTACTGAGAAGATTTGACACTAAAAAAAAATTCTAAATTGATCCAAATGTATTTTCTCTCCAATAAACAACTTTATAAATGGGAAACAGGTTTTCCTTCCATCAAGAACACTGCTAAAATTACCCTTCTTCATCATCATGCTGTAAATATCTTGTCAATTTTGGGTATTGATGAAGCAATTGAATTATTGGTCACTGTGTTAATGAGTCTGATTTCTCTGCAACCCTGGATCAATATGGTGCTTAAATATCTTGTTTGGTTTGTACCAGTTGCTAATTCAGGACAAAACATTCCACAGTCATGATCAGTGTTACTGCTTGGCTTGCTCCCTTTCTGTTGAACATACTGCTTTAGGGCATAAACAAATAAGGTTGCTTCAGTCAGATAGAAAGTGCTATTACATTCATACTGTGTGTTGTCCCTCATCTGAGAAATTAGCTCAGCTGGTAGGATGACTAGTTTGTAGCTGATTGAATCTGTCAGGTAGAAGATTTGAATCTTTAATTCAGCTTGGTGCCAGATTGTCATATAATGAGGGACAGCATGGTGACCTATGTTTTTTTTACTTACTGATGGATATTTGTCGCAATGTTTTTCTTTCAGTCAATTACACAAGTCTTTTATATAGATTCAAGCATTTACCAAATTGTAATACATAGGCAATTTAACTTGAAAATATCAAGCATATGTTTTATTACAGCCTGAAATTATCTAGTGTTGTATGAGGATGGTCACCTTTCTAGTCTGAAGAGAAGGATTTTGTTGAGTAAACACGTAATTTATTGCATTACTGCAATTATTTACAGATTACATTGTTGTGACCTACATTTTGACAGAAGCTGTTAGGAGCACATTAGCCTCAGGTTTGTCCTCTATCAGCTTGTCCTTTACCAGCTCTTCCTCTGCTCTCATCAAATCCCCATAACAGCATCACATTTGGTGGTGCTTATTACATTCAATCATGTATTAATGTTTTCAGACCCACATACATCTCCCCAAAGCCTGTTTCTCCTTGCTATTAATCTCTCCACAAGTCCTTGATTTTACTATTTCTAATTATCTGGAGGCTTCACCATTCAGTGTGCCCTCCTGGCTGAGAGGAATGGTCATCTGTCAGGTGGAAGGTAATTGACTGTCTTCCTGGTAGTCCGAGGTCTGTACTTCTCCCTTGAACTGGAGGGTCTTTGTAAAAAAAAAAACCTTGTATTTCTTTCATAAAGGATTTTCACAATGTTCTTTTTGTGTTTATAACTGCCAGTGTGGTTCCTGCTATTGCAAGGTTTGGATCTTTACTTGTCTCATCTTTGTGATGCCTTCTCTGGAGTTGTATGATTTATATTTTCCGATTGTGTCAGTGGTATTTGGCTTTCATTCCGTGTGTAGATCTGTGCTGAAGTACAAGGACTTAACCACTTAAACTTTTTAAATATTTTGGGCTTTGCATTTCACTGGTTTAAGGACCAGCTTGTTCACTTCCTCAGTTGGAGATTCATTCTTGCGAGATGTGATACTCTTTGTTGCTGCTGGGATTCTCCTTTAGAAGGTCAGACATTTTGCTTGTCTTTGTTCAATCCTAATCACCTCAGCTACAAATAGCAGACTTGAACTCAGAGTACTGGCTTGTTCACTGTGTTGACAAGCAGACTCTGTTCAGTAGTAGATTCTTCCATTGTCTGTCTATCACTATACAGTCACTCGAGTGGTGGAGACAGTTCAGTTATTGCCTCATCTATGCCAGATTGAACATTTTTGCCACTTGGGATCACAACTTTCTTCAGTTTTGATAGCAGTGGAAAGCATTTCAGCCAAACCATTATGGTCCATCTTGTTTATTGTGTGAAACAAACTTTTTAGGCCATTGTGATGAACCCCAGCAGATCTGCTTTTTTGTCTAGGTTCTGACAGGAACTTACGAAGCCTAGAAAAAAAATTCTAACAGGTTTTCCTTGGCAGCACAGTGGCTTAGGGTGGCACAGTGGCTCAGTGGTTGGCACTGCTACCTCACATCACCAGGGTCGCAGGTTTGATTCCAGCCTCGGGCGACTGACTATGTGGAGTTTGCACATTCTCCCCGTGTCTGCGTGGGTTTCCTCCAGGTGCTCCGGTTTCCTCCCACAGTCCAAAGATGTGCAGGTCAGGTGAATTGGCCACGCTAAATTGCCCATAGTGTTAAGTGCTTTAGTCAGAGGGAAATGGGTTTGGGTGGGTTAGTCTTCGGAGGGTCAGTATGGACTTATTGGGCTAAAGGGCCTCTTTCCACACTGTAGGGAATCTGATCTATTTGTTGTTTAACATCTTCTTTTGAATGTGTTTGAAGTTAATATATGCCTTTATTCTAAAAAGTGAGAAATCTTGGTTGTGAAAGGTTTTCTAGTATTTGTCCCCTATTTTGGACCATTGCGTGAAGCATTTATTTAATGTTAAATGTATTGTTCCTGGACCACATAGTTGAACCACTGTTCACTGTAAGAAGTGTTTTGTGAACTAAGACTCAATATCTGACAACATTGTGACACTTGCTCACCTGTCTAACTTGAAATTTCCAAGATGCCCATTGGCATAAATATCTGAATGCCAAAATATTTGACCGGGGTGAATAATTTTGCCAGGAAAACATTGGGCTTATCTTCTATTAGAAAGTTATTAAACTCATTTATTTATTATTTATTCATTATTCATTTCATTTACCTCCTTTTTATGAATAGTACTTCAGTCATTTGCTTTTCTGTGACTGTGCGTATTGCTTTGTCGTTTTTCTTGGAAGTGACCTATTTGCTTAAAATAGGAGCATTCTGTCTTAAAAGGTAGACACTGTTTGCATCTATGTAATTTCTTTACTCAACTGCACAAGTAAGGATGTTTAGTATTTAGTGTTTACCTTACTCACTACATTGGTTTATCAGATGTGTCTTTTGTAATTTTGTGCCTTAAGAGACAAATTGATTCTGAAGGTCTCCTGTGCTAAATGTTTTAAGAACTGACTTGTTTTACTTCTGGATCTTTGGCTCACTCAGTATTTGAAAGGCTTTCTCCATAGATTGGTCTTCTTTACACTGTAATAATCCTGACAAGGACTCAGCAGTAATGCTTGTAGGAATCCCACCTCTTGTGAATTCTTTAGATCACCATAGTCCCATCTCTCCTCACCTGCAGAGATCATTAATGAGATTATGGATTCATCTGATGGGTGCACAATGGTCAGCATTGCTGCCTCACTGCACCAGGGAAGGTGGTGCTGGTTAGGAAGGTGGTGCTGAGTTCGAGGGTTCAATTCCAGCCTTGAGTGACTGCCTTTATAGAGTTTGCCCATTTCCCCCGTATCTATGTTGATATTTCTCTGGGTGGTCCAATTTCCTCCCACAGTCCACAGATGTGCAGGTTAGATGGACTGGCCGTTGCTAAAACTTGTCCAGTAGTGTCCGAGCATGTGCAGGTTAGGTGGGTTAGTCATTGTTTTAAAAAAAATCCATAGGTGGATAAACCTTGGGGTGGGTCTGGATGGAACGTTTGTTGGAGGTTCAGCACAGACTCAATGGGCCAAATGGTGTCTTGTGTACTATTGGGATTCACCTGAATGTTGGACCCTTTGATTGAATTTTGCTCTTTCAAAAGTTTTTTTGTCAGTGCTGGGGTTGAAGTAATTGCTCAAGGGTTCTCATATCTCTGTGAATTTGTCTGTTTCACTTATAATGAGCAATGATATCATTTGTTATCCTCAAAATTCTGCACAAAAGTTATTTAATTCTTCAGCTTCTGTCCTAATATCCAGTTGACAAAACTATTCTGTATCTCAAGAACTGTTTTCTTCAAGAAGTGCAATTTTGTGTTCTATCTCTGAAAATAAATCTTCCTGGCAATACTCCTTACCATGTCATAGCCTCCTGACATAAAGTATTTTATCTTCTACACAGATTTTTATTCTGCACAGATAGTAGCTCTCCTGATATTAGAGTTGTGGTGAAAATAGTCAACTCCCAACATTCGATGTTAGTACCTGAGACTTTTGCGGACTAAAAGTTTTTGTTAAGAAAGGACATGACTGTCCTAAAATGGTTGTTGTGATTACCTGAGAAGCCCAAGTAACCCGCTTGGAATAGACAACATTGGATACCTTGGAATTGCTATTTTAATTGAAAAACTCTAAAACTCAGTAAGATATAAAGCCATTTATACCTCTTATTTTCGTCTCATTCACATGATAACTTCATTTTTTGGAGATGATAGTTTGCCTGTAGAGTCTCCAATTTGGAAAAGACGAAGGTTGGAAATTTCCCAGCAACTGAACGATCTGGGTAATGGCAAGAAAGCTGGAAAAATGTGGTGAGCATGAAAGGAATTTGTCTACACATCATGATGGAAAAGTCAACTTTGGACCGAAAAGTAAAAATGGTTAGGTGAGAATCACGTTAGTAAGGAGAAACCCACTCCTGTATTGAAAATCAGAGCAGTAAGCTGGCAACTGTAATTCGCCAGTACATTCTATGTGCTTCCATGTTGGCCCACCACATTGGCAGCTTAGAACTCCAGCAGCTACTAAGCAGCCCCCAGGTGGAGATGTTGCAGGAGGATATTCCCTTTCAGGTTGAAGAGGAGCTTCAGGAGTGGAGAGACCTCACAGCCATTCCTTCTGGATGAGTGACGCTCAGTGCTGCTGCCAAATTAGCATGTTCCAGGACCTCATTGCTGCACTGTTACTTGCTAGTGCAGGCCTTGCAATCTGTATGGGTGGATATCAAGGTTTATTTTTATTCATTAATGGCATTCAGGCTTCACTGGCTGTGTTAGCAGTTATCCCCAAACCCAAACTGCCTCTGAAAGATAGTGTTGAGCTATCTCCTTGAACGGCTGCAATTCATAATGTTGTTCGGGAGGGAGTTTCAGGAATTTGACCCAATGACACTGAAGTAATAATAAATATATTTCCAAGTCAGAATGGTGAGTAGTTTGGACAGGAGCTTCCAGGTGGTGGTGGTCCCTTTTATCTGCTCTCTTTGTCCTTCTGGATGATAGCAGTCATGTATTTGGAAGGTGCTGTCTAAGGAGCCTTGAGGAATTTCTGCAGTGCATCTTGTAAATGGGACACACTCTGCTTCTGTTCCTCGGTGACGGAAGGAGTGAATGTTTATGGTTATGATGCCAATAACGTGTGCTGCTTTCTCATGGGATGGTGTTAAGCTTCTTGAGTGTTTGTGGAGATTCATCCAGACTAATGGGGAGTATTCCATCATATTCTTAACTTGTACCTTTTATGGGTAAATGATGGCCAGCTAGTATTATTACTGGACTGTTAATTCAGAGATCCAAGTAATGTTCTGGGAACCCACGTTCAATTCCTGCCACAGCAGATGGTAGAATTTGAATTCAGTAATAAAAACAACTGGAAATAAGAGTCTAATGATGACCAGGATTCCACGGGCAATTGTTGTTAAAACCCATCTGGTTCACTCATGTCCTTTAGGGAAGGAAATCTACCATCCTTACCTGGTCTGGCCTACATGTGACTCCAGACCTACAGCAATGTGGTTGACTCTTAACTGCCCTCTGGGCAATTAGGGATTTGCAATAAATGCTGATTAGTCAACCATGCCCTTATCCCATGAATGAATAAAATAAATAATGATGGGCAGGCTTTGGGTGTCAGGGGACAAGTTACCCACTGCACAATTCCTCTGAATTGCTTTTATAGTAGCTCCATTGATATTGCTAATCCAGTTCAGTTTTTGGTCAATGGTAAGCCCTTGGATGCTGTTCATGGTATTTAACAAAGTTAATACTCTTGGATACCAAGGAGCAATGGGTTAGATTCTCTCTTAATCATTGATGGTCATGGAGATTGTCAATGTCTGGCACTTGTATGGTGAGAATGTTACTTGTCACTTGTCACCACATGCTGTGTATTAGCCAAGACTTTCTGTGTTTGAATCTGGATTGCTTTGGCATCTGAGGAGTCACAAATGGGACTGAATATTGTGCTATCACTTATGGGGGATGGAAGGACATTGAAGAAGCTGACAATGGTTTGGTGCAGGACACTCTCTTGAGTAACTCCGGCAGAGATTTCATAGAACTAAGATAACTAACCCCCAAATAATCAGAAACATCATCCTTAATACCAGGTGTAACTCCAGTCATTGGAAAGCTTTCCCCCTCGTTCCCATTAACTTGGTCTCTTGTAGCCATATTCAGACATATGCTGCCTTGATGTTGAATGGTCACTCTCACCTCACCCCTGGAGATCAGCTTTTTTATCAATGTTTGAACTGAAACTGGAGAGAGATCAGGAGCCGACTAGCCCTGGCAGAACTCCAGATGAGCTTCAGTGAGTGGGTGATTGCAATGTGGGAAAATGTGGGTCATGCACTTTGGTAGGAAGAACAGAACAGCTGAATATTATTTAAATGGAGAAAAACTACAAAATGACATGATTTGGGGGTCCTTGTCTATGGATCACATGCAACTAGCATCCAATTTCAATGGTTAATGATTAGATTCCCTACAGTTTGGAAACAGGCCCTTCGGCCCAACCAGTCCACACCAACCCTCCGAAGAGTAACCCACCCAGACCCATTTCCCTCTGACTAATGCACCTAACACTATGGGCAATTTAGTATGGCCAATTCACCCGACCTGCAAACATCTTTGGACTGTGGGAGGAAACCGGAGCACCCGGAGGAAGCCCACGCAGACATGGGGAGAATGTGCAAACTCCACACAGACAGTCGCTCGAGGTTGGAATCGAACCACTGAGCTACTGTGCCGCCCTAGGGAAAACAAATGGAATGCTGGCCTTTATTTCAAATGGAATGAAATATAAAAGTAGGAAGCCACGTTGGACAGTCGTCAGAACACAGCTGGAACACTGAGCAGTTTTGGGTCCTGTATCTAAGGAAAGATACACTAGCATTGGAGGCAATCCAGAGAAAGTTCAATAGACTGATACCAAGTATGGAGGGACTGTCTTATGAGGAAAGGTTAAGTGAGTACCCATTGGAGTTTTGAAGAATGTGAAGTGCCCTTATTGAAACGTATGAGATACTTGGGGTCCTGACAGAATAGATGTATAAAGGCTGTCCCGCACCATCTCCCCCCTCCACCCCCCCCTCCAGGAGAGTGTACATCCAGACGGCATAATCTCAGAATAAAAGATAGCACATTTAAAACAGAGGTTGGGAGGAATCTCTTCTCTCTGAGGGTAGTGAATCTATGGAATTCTTTACTGTAGAGAGCTTTGAGGCTGAGTCATTAAGTATATTCAAAGCTGAACTAAACAAAGCTTTAATCTGTAAAGATATCAAGGGTTAGATGGAAAAGGTAAAAAAGTGGAGTTGAGGATAGTCAGATCACCCATCATCTCACTAAATGGTAGAACAGGCTCAATGGGTTGAGTGGCCTCCATCTTATCTCGCATCTCATGATCTTTTGATCGAAGCAAGTGCTGCTTGTTAGCACTGTAGGTAACACCCTCAATCACTTATCTACTGATCAAGAGTAGTTTGAGGGTCAGCGATCAGTAGAAAATCAGATGAGGACTGATTCCCTGTCCCTTTCCCACCTGGTAATAGCCTTATCTTAAAGGCTATTAATCCATGTGGTGGCAGACACCTGTCTGATATTTGTCAGCCAATAACAACAAGCTGTTATTTGTAATGTTGGGATGATGGTAACCCACCTCCATTTGAAGGCTAATTGTCATTCCTTCCAAGACCAAAACTTCCCATTTCCCTTCCATTGCATTGACGATAGAAAATAGACAATAGACAATAGGTGCGGGAATCTGCCCTTCGAGCCAGCATCACCATTCATTATGATCATGGCTGATCATCCTCAGTCAGTATCCTGTTCCTGCCTTATCCCCATGACCCTTGATCCCACTATCCTTAAGAGCTCTATCCAACTCTTTCTTGAAAGTATCCAGAGACTTGGCCTCCACAGCCCTCTGGGGAAGAGCATTCCACACACCCACCACTCTCTGGGTGAAGAAGTTTCTCCTCAACTCTGTTCAAAATGGCCTACCCCTTATTTTTAAACTGTGCCCTCTGGTTCGGGACTCAGCCATCAGTGGAAACATGCTTCCTGCCTCCAGATGTGTCCAATTCTTTAATAATCTCATACATCTCAATCAGATCCCCTCTCATCCTTCTAAACTCAAGGGTATACAAGCCCAGTTACTCCAATCTTTCAGCGTAAAATAGTCCCACCATTCCGGGAATTGACCTCGTGAACCTATGCTGCACTCCCTCAATAGCCAAAATGTCTTTCCTCAAATTTGGAGACCAAAACTGCGCACAATATTCCAGGTGTGGTCTCACCAGGGCCCTGTACAGCTGCAGAAGGATCTCTTTGCTTCTGTACTCAATTCCTCTTGTTATGAAGGCCAGCATGCTATTAGCTTTCTTCACTGCCTGCTGTACCTGCATGCTTGCTTTCATTGACTGGTATACAAGAACACCCAGATCTCTTTGTACTGCCCCTTTACCTAACTTGACTCCATTTGGGTAGTAATCTGCCTTCCTGTTCTTGCCACCAAAGTGGATAACCACACATTTATCCACATTAAACTGCATCTGCCTTGCATCTGTCCACTCACCTAACCTGTCCAGGTCACCCTGTAATCTCCTAACTTCCTCAGCTTTGTATCATCAGCAAATTTGCTAATATTACTTTTAATACCATCATCTATATCATTAATGTATATTGTAAAAACCTGCGGTCCCAGCACTGATCCCTGCGGTACCCCACTGGTCACTGCCTGCCATTCCGAAATGGAGCCGTTTATCACTACTCTTTATTTTCTGTCAGCCAACCAACTTTCAATCCAAGTTAGTACTTTGCTCCCAATACCATGTGCCCTAACCTTGCTCACTAACCTCCTATGTGGGACTTTATCAAAGGCTTTCTGAAAGTCTAGGTACACTACATCCACTGGATCTCCCTTGTCCATCTTCAGAGTTACATCCTCAAAAAGTTCCAGAAGATTATTCAAGCATGATTTCCCCTTCATAAATCCATGCTGACTCTGACCTATCCTGTTACTGCTATCCAGATGTGTCGTAATTTCATCCTTTATAATTGACTCCAGCATCTTTCCCACCACTGAGGTCAGACTAACTGGTCTATAATTCCCTGCTTTCTCTCTCCCTCCTTTCTTAAAAAGTGGTACAACATTAGCCACCCTCCAATCCGCCGGAACTGATCCTGAATCTATCGAACTCTGGAAAATAATCACGATTTCTCGAGCCACCTCCTTCAGTACCCTGGGATGTAGACCACTAGGCCCCAGGGACTTATCAGCCTTCAGACCTAAGTCTCTCTAACACCAATTCCTGGCAAATATAAATTCCCATCAGTTCAGGTCCTTCAGCCACTATTACCTCTGGGAGATTGCTTGTGTCTTCCCAGTGTACACAGATCTGAAGTACTAATTCAACTCTTCTACCATTTCTTTCTTCCTCGTAATATATATCCCCCGTTTCTGTCTTCAAGGGCCCAATTTTAGTCTTACCCTTTTTTTTTTCCTTTCACATACTAAAAAAGCTTTTACTATCCTCCTTTATATTTTTGGCCAGTTTACCTTCGTAACTCATTTTTTCTCTGCGTATTTCCTTCTTAGTAATCCTCTGTTGTTCTTTAAAAGCTTCCCAGCCCTCCGTTTTCCCACTTATCTTTGCTATTGTTATACTTTTTCTCTTTTAACTTTATATGTTTCTTAACTTCCCTCGTCAGCCACGGCCACCCCTGCCTCCTCTTAGGATCTTTCTTCCTTTTTGGAATGAACTGATCCTGCATCTTCTGCATTATACACAAAATATCTGTCATTGTTCCTCCACTGCCATCCCTGCTAGGGTATTGCACCATTGAACTTTGGCCAGCTCCTCCCTCATAGCTCCATAGTTCCCTTTATTCAATTGAAATATTGTCACTTCCGATTGTACCCTCTCCCTCTCAAATTGCAGATTAAAGCTTATTGTATTATGGTCACTACCTCCTAATGGCTGCTTCACTTTGAGGTCCCTGATCAAATCCAGTTCGTTGCACAATACCAGATCCAGAATTGCCTTCTCCCTGGTCGGCTCCAGCACCAGCTGTTCTAAGAATCCATCTCGGAGGCACTCCACAAACTGCCTATCTTGGGGTCCAGTACCATCCTGATTCTCCTAGTCTACCTGCATGTTGAAATTCCCCATAACAACATCTTTGTGACAAGCCAATTTCAGCTTCTTATTCAACTTACACCCTACATCCAGGCTGCTGTTGGTCTGTAGATAACTCCCATGAGGGTCTTTCTACCCTTCGAATTTCTCAGCTCTATCCACACTGACTCTACATCCCCTGATTCTAGGTCCCCCTGCGCAAGGGACTGAATATCATCCCTTACCAATAGGGCCACCTCACCCCCTCTGCCTGTCAGTCTGTCCTTACAATAGTACGTATAGCCTTGAATATTAATTTCCCAGGCCCTGTCCACTTGAAGCCACGTCTCCGTTATTCCC
The DNA here is from genome assembly GCF_004010195.1 of Chiloscyllium plagiosum. Classification (NCBI taxonomy): domain Eukaryota; kingdom Metazoa; phylum Chordata; class Chondrichthyes; order Orectolobiformes; family Hemiscylliidae; genus Chiloscyllium; species Chiloscyllium plagiosum. The sequence continues at coordinate 3,823,640 of NC_057715.1, read as the reverse complement.
ACAACATCATAGCTGCCAATTTCCAAATGAGCCTCAAGCTCATCCATCTTATTTCTAATGCTTCGTGTATTCATATATAATATTTTTAATTTGTTACTACCCTCACCCTTCCTATCAATCCCTATTTCACTCAACCTTACGGCATGATCCTTTTTGAGTTTTCTGCTTCATTGATACCGTTGTCTTGCTTGACTTCTCTTGTTCTAACTTTCCCTTCAGCTTCCTTCTTACCTTCCTTCTGCACCTGTTCCCCAGCCACACGTTCAAATCCATTATCTCCCTGTTCCTGGCCTCTCCAGCCTGAGGAACTGGAAGCAAACTGGAGATAACCACCCTGGACATCCTGCTTTTCAGCTTTCTTCTGAGTTTTCCGAAGTCCCACTGTAGAATGTCCCTCCTCTTCTTCCCGACGTCATTTGTGCCGACATGTACCACCACCTCTGGCTCTTCACCTTCGCCCTTGAGGATTTCCTGTACTCTGTCTGCGATGTCCTTAATCCTGGCACCAGGAAGGCAACACACACCATCCTCAAATCCCGCCTGTTGCCACAGAAACCCCGTTCAGTTCCTCTCACTATGGAGTCCCCTATCACCACGGCTCTGTGCGATGTCTGACTCCTCGGCTCTGCCTCCATGCCAACTTTTGATTGGCAGACCTGACCGCCTCGCGGACTGGCAGTGTCATCTGTCTCTACTGTTTTCAAAAGATTCAACCTGTTCCTGACAGGTACTTCCACTGGGGTCTCTTGCACTTGTCTCATCTCTGCCTTCCTCATCGTCTGCTCCCTTCTACTCTCTTCTGGTATGCTCGGTGTAATAACCTCCTGTCCTGTCCAGAAAGATCCCGTTCTCTTGGATGAGCCTGAGGTCATCTAGTTCTTTCATCAGTGCTGCAATAATCTCTGTCAGAAGCTGAACGTGTACACACTTTCCACAGTTATACGAGCCAGATACACCAGATAGAGTACAGCAGTACACGGTCCCTGACAAATCTTTGAGTTTATTTCAATGGGACCTTGTTAGCTCGATGCTTCTTGCAGCTATGAGCCAATGAAAATCCGAGTATAAAGGTTACATCATCAACTCATCTTTTCCTGCGGCTTTCACCACTTTTAAGCAGAACACCAATTTTGGGGGGACGTGTCATCTCCATCGTTTCCATACTCTGACTTTGACTATTACAATTTATTCATTACATCCTGGCATTTCCTAGTTAACAGCATATTGAGAGCACCACCACCAGTTCACTGGTTCAAAGCAATGTGCACAACCACTTATTCTGGAAAATATGGATAATTGTGGTTTTACCGTTTTGGTTTTATCATAAGAACAAATATTCATCTAACAGACACTGAAGAAACTACACACCATCTTAATTTATTCTTAATGGATGATCAAGGATAGTTTTATAACAGTATCTTCAAAGATGTGCATGTTTGGTGCATTGGCTATGGGAAATACAGGATTATAGGGATGGGGATTGAGCTAAGTGTGATGATCTTCGGATGGCTGGTGTGTAGGGATTCTATGAAATCTCCAAGAGGGATGTACGCTGTTTCAAAGCAGGTTGAGTATACAGGTGTAAAGTTTTTGAATTTCTGATCATTAATTTAGCAAATCCCACTGACAGTGCAGAATCACTCCTGATGTGCCATCTAATCTATTCCAATGTCTGAAGGAATCATTTTGGCATATTTCCAAATGTACTACTAAATTCTGGATGTGCAGAGTCTGAGTGCGCCCATAATATCGAGAAACATTACATCCAATTGAACTGAAGGTTGAGCCTCAAGTTATGAAGCCAGGCAGCCGTCCGATAAATTGTAAGTCGCAGTGACATATATAATATTCTGTGTAATTAAAATAAAGAAGCGAAACAAAGCTAGTCAGAAATAATCTAATCTGGAAATGATCCAAATCATCAACTCCGCACTAACCAAAACAGGTGTTGCATATTTTAATAACAAATAAACATATTGAGGATCTGATTGCTACCTGTCTCTGATGCCAAGTTACACCTCCTAACAGAGTGTGTCAAATACTACAGATGTCAGAATTGCTGTAGGCTCATGACACAATGTCCATTGCAGACCTTTATAAATTCTTTTTCAATCGGATCCATCTCTATCCCTTATAATTGATAGAACACTGTTGGAAAACTTGTGGAAAGGGGTGGCACAGTGGCTCAGTGGTTAGCCCTGCTGCCTTAGAGCACCAGCGTCCCAGGTTCGATTCCAGCCTCAGGCAACTGTCTGTGTGGAGTTTGCACATTCTCCCCGTGCCTGTCTGGGTTTCCTCCGGGTGCTCCGGTTTCTTCCCACAGTCCAAAGATGTGCAGCCCAGGTGAATTGGCCATGCTAAGTTGCCCGTAGTGTTAGGTGCGTTAGTCAGAGGAAAATGGGTCTGGGTGGGATTAGTCTTCGGAGGGTCGGTGTGGACTGGTTGGGCCGAAGGGCCTGTTTCCACACTGTAGGGAATCGAATTGAATCTATTCAATCTCTCCTTATAGCTCAAATGCTCCAACCCTGGCAACATCCTTGTAAATTATTTCTGAACCCTTTTCAAGTTTCACAACATCTTGGAAGGAGACCAGAATTGCAGCAATATTCCAACAGTGGCCTAACCAGTTTCCTATACAGATGCAATATGACCTCCCAACTCCTGTACTCAATACTCTGACCAATAAAGTATATCGGAGAGCAATGGGTCAACTTTCTTGGTTTCACAACAAAGAAATAATTTACATTTATACTGAATCTGCCATGTTTATAAGGTATCACAGAGTGCTTCGGTATGAATGATTGACATAGGTCGAACATTCATGTCATTTTGGTCATAAGCCGTTGTTGAAATACTGCACTTTTTTTGGAATTTCTAGGGCTTTTTTTTTTGTACTGCTGTCACTGTGGTGGGGAAAAAGTAAGAATTCCTGTGAAACAATTCAACAATGTCTTCAGTAGAATTTCTGCAAAAGCACCGTAAATCCAGTTTCTAACACTTAACACACACATACTGCATATCAAGTGATTAAGAGACAAAATAGGGAAATTACACAGCCCACAGATTCAGCACTGAACCACTGATTATCAGACAAGATAATGTGTTAATAGTTCATTAAACAAGGGCAATCAGTCACTGTTGGATCCCAGTCCAGTCAGAACCAAAACCTCCATGATTATTGTGTGAGGAAAAAATATTAGACAGTAACTCACAACTCATCACATACCAAGGTAATTACAAGTCATGACCAGACCATATTTATATCTGATGAGGAAGAAAGTGATGATGGTTTTTGAAGATCGACATCCATGTAACGTTCCACCTGATTGTCCTAAGTGTTTGTCTAATAAAAGCTACAGCGATAAACTATCAAAGAGATATAGATCATTAGGTCTGAAGGGAGTTATTTTATTTTGTATACCACAAAGACAATGACCCAGATTTCTGATGGCCAGTTAAATTTGAATGTATATGGGAATTGTGCATGGGGACCTTGCACAATTGTAATATAGTCTGAATTGTAATATAGTCTGAAAGAATTACCTGGGATGTTGAGTGTTCTCCTCGATAATGCCTCTATGATGGAACTCTCTGAAAACCTCCACCACTAGGCCCACTTGCCAGCACTAGGCCCATAGTCTTGACATTGCTCGAACGTTTTAAGTACTCATCCAAGTACTTTTTTTTTAAAGATTGTGAGGTTACTCGATTCAATTACCCTCCCAGGCAGTGCATTCCAGATTCCCACCACCCTCTGTGCAAAAATAAACCTTTATTTACAATCCCTCTAAACCTCCTGACTTTCATGTTAAACATTTGCCCCCTTATACTTATCCTTTCAACTAAAGGGAATAACTGCTTCCTATTCACCATGGTCATACCCCTCATAATCCTGTGCACTACCATCAGGTCTCTTTTCAACCTTCTCTGCTCCAAAGAAAAGAACTGAAGATCATCCAACTTTCTTCATCACTAAAGTGCTCTATCCCAGGTAAAAACCTGGTGACTCTCCTCTGCACCTACTCCTGTGCGATTCCAATCTCTCTATAGTGCAGTAACTAGAACTGCACACAGTGCTCCAGCTGTGGCCTCACCAGACTCCTGTCCAGCTTTAACATAATCTTCCTGCTCTTGTCATTTATGACACAGCTGATGACTGATAGACACAAGTGTCCTATACTTCTTTAAAACATCCTTATTAACCTGCTCTGCTGCTTTCAGGGATTTGTGGCTAAGTACCCAAGATCCCCCCCAGTCCTCTGAGCTTCCTGATTTCCTAGGGTTTCAAATGATTCTGAAAAAATTATGTAAAATAATTACTCCATAAAATGAGATTATTAAATACACAGTCTAATTCCTGAGTAACTATTCAACAAGAGCTGAAAATGTGTTGCTGGAAAAGCGCAGCAGGTCAGGCAGCATTCAAGGAACAGGAGAATCGACGTTTCGGGCATAAGCCCTTCTTCAGGAATGAGGAAAGTGTGTCCAGCAGGCTAAGGTAAAAGGTAGGGAGGAGGGACTTGGGGGAGAGGCGTTAGAATTGCGATAGGTGGAGGGAGGTCAAGGTGAGGGTGATAGGCCGGAGTGGGGTGGGGG
>NC_057715.1:3795049-3818154 GCF_004010195.1 Chiloscyllium plagiosum | reverse complement strand
GCCCCTCCAACCGCCACCAGGACAGAACCCCACTGGTCCTCACCTACCACCCCACCAACCTCCATGTACAATGTATCATCCGCCGTCATTTCCGCCACCTCCAAACGGACCCCACCACCAGGGATATATTTCCCTCCCCTCCCCTATCAACATTCTGAAACAACCACTCCCTCCGTGACTCCCTCATTAGGTCCACACCCCCCACTAACCCAAACTCCACTCCCGGCACCTTCCCCTGCAACCGCAAGAAATGCAAAACTTGCGCCCACACCTCTCTCCTTACTTCCCTCCAAGGCCCCAAGGAATCCTTCCATATCCTCCACAAATTCTGGGCTGGGTGAGTGGAGGTACAGTGCAAGATGGCCAGGTAAGAGATGCAGGTGGGGGTGACTAGGAGGACTTGAGAACAATGGAGGGGGATGAGGAATGTTAAATTTATGTCCATCTATCCCACATATTACCACACTCTTGGGTAACAGATCAGAAAGTGTGTATATTTGCTCATCCCTTACTATCAGCAACTGGTTACACCCTATATCTCTCAAAATTCTAACTTCTTGTCCATCTCCCCCTGTTCTTTCTGAGTAAATTTTATCCACAGAGACAAATTCTTTGTAGAGATCAGGTACTAACTCCATACCCAGCCCCAGCCTAGGCTGCGCACTCTCCTGCAGCTCCTTGGCTCTTCTTGAGGTCTCCTCTGCTACCTTCACTAATGCCACTGGCTTGGATTCTTTTACCAAATCTTTTCCCACAGCACCTTTCTTCAACAACCAGCTCTGTGTCTTTACGTGTCCCACCTTCTGGCAGCGAAAACACCTTTTCCCAGTGCCCTTCTGAAACCACCGGCACTGTAACTTTCTGTGTCTCACTCCATTACAGTGAAAACACCTGCGTCCTTTCACCTCCTTTCCACCTTCTTCAGCTTTTTTTATCCTCTGGTAAATTCTTACCAGTGTTCTCAACTCTTGGATCTCCCTGTCTCCTAGCTTCTGTCTCTCTCAGGATGAAATTCTGGCCGGAAGCTTGTCGTATGCACCAACACATACTCATCTGCTAATTCTGCTGCCATTCTCACTTCCTGAACTTTCTGTTCCTCCACATAAATTCTTACCATCTCTGCAAGTGAGTTTTTAAACTCCTCCAGCAAAGTAATCTCTTTGAGAGCCTCAAATGTCCTATCTATTTTCAAAGCACTCACCCATCTATGTTTGGATCAAAATGACTATGTTTGATTCTTTCAAACTCAACATAAGTCTGACCTGGTTCCTTCTTTGTGTTTCTGAACCACTGTCTATATGTTTCTGGTACCAGTTCATAAGCATATAAAATAGCCTGTTTAACCTGTTCATAATCTCTTGACCTCTCATCTGACAGTACAGCAAATACCTCACTAGCCCTGCCTGCCAGTTTAGTCTGAACTAGCATTACCCATAAATCCTCAGACCACTCCATGTGCCTAGCCAATTTTTCAAATGAAATCAAGACAGCTTCAACATCTCTCCCATCAAAATGTGGCAGAATTTTTACATATTTGTATATTTCACTACCTTCTCTTTTAATCTCCATCCTGTTAACTTGACTTTGCTGACTAAGTCGCAACTTCTCAAGTTCAAATTCTCTCTCTCTGTCTCGTTCTCTTTCTTATTTCTTTCTCTTTCCTTCTCTCTCTTTGCTCAGCCAAGAACCTTCTCTCTCTCTTCTCTCTTCTCTCTTTGTTTATCTTCTAACTGCATTTTCCTCAATTGTAATTGAAGTTTTTCTACCTCTACCTCACTGTCTGTTTCTCTGAAACACCTAAGTGTTTGCGTAACTCCCTGACAATTTCAGCTTTCCTTTTGTCCTTGGTTAAACGCAAATCTAACTTATTTGCCAATTCTAAAAGTATGGCCTTTTTCTTTCCTTCTAAACTTTGTTGGCAAATTTGAGAATCATCTTCAAATCCCAGAACTTCTTTAGCAATTTTAAGAGCCATTTCTCCTACTTTTAATTTAATCAACCACACGTCACTGAAATTAAACAAATTGTCTCACCTACATTTTAAAGATCTAGGACATTAACCTGCATGTGTTTAAAGCTGCTAGGAGTTTTCATACCCACAAATCTATTCAAATCTGTCTAAACCAGTTCAAATCCCCAAGATGAGCCCCCAACCTGTTCCGACACGGGGTAAAGCCTCCTGTTTATACTAAGCCAGCAGATTTATTACGTGCAGTAATCTGTGAAACTCCTTCCTCTAAACTATCTTTTACTTTCCTCTCTACAATACTGGTCCAATAAAAATCTCTATTAATATTAACAAAACAAAACTCCTTATCTCCAAAACCAGGCAGCTTTCAGTTCTTTTCTGTATTCCTGTCTTCTTTTCTTTTTCTTGGGGATTCTGTTTCACAGATTACTGATTGATAAAGGTACCTTTAAGAGAGTTATTTTTCTGGCAGTCTCTCCATGCTGGTGGTATGGTAGTTCTCCTCCCAACTGTTCAACTTTCCCTGGTCTTATACCCCCAAAGCATCAGACTGTATCTTTGCTTTTTAAGATTGTCAATATACTCAATTCAAACTGGATTGGAGGTTGGTATTTTGGGCTATAATTTAAACTGATTGGCCAAGTTCGAATTTGTTTTTATCTCCAGACAACCAGCTAATCCAGGTATTTGACCAAATGATAACTTACATTTTTTTTTCAGAACACTTGGTGCTGTCAGATAGCTCTACTAGCTTTTAGCTGTCTTAAAGGTACAGTACACCCACATTTTCATAACACCATATGTTGTACTGCTTATGGTTTCACACAAACTGTTCATTAAACTAGAAGCAACCATTGCTGCTCCTTTAAAGTATTGACATATGGGTCCTGCAGAGTCACAAGAATGCAGTCAATGGCACCCTGCATCCTTGGAAATCTTCCTATGTTGGCAAAGACATGCACGCTTGGTGGTGGTGATTCCAGTTAAGATGGCGGCAGAGTGACAGTGCAGCATTTGAATCCGTGAGCCCAAGAGCATGGAGCTTCATCAGCTTTTCCTTTTCTTTCCCTCTTTCTCTGCACTTCTTTTTTATTTTGTAACCTTATTGACCTTTTGTGGAGAGTTCCAGACAGCATCGAGGGGTCCAGCAGGTCAGAGGCAAGGTTTGTTCTTGGCGGTGGTGGCAGTGGGAGTGAAGATTGTGTTCTGAGTGGCGGAGGAGGGAGATGGGTTCGGGCGCAATGCCTGCTGTGGGAGCTAGCAGCTTCAGCAGCAGCTGCGATACTGGGACGGCCACAGCACAGACTCATGGTGGAGGTGACATCAGTGGAGGTAAGATGGCACTGAAGAATGGTGACAGGGTTGCAGCAGCGATATGGTGAAGGAACCCAAGGCCGGTCAACTGCTTCGAGTTGCTGTTACTTCCAGGATCAGATCCAAACCCTTGGCTAAGCACTTAGGAAGGACTGTAACATTGAACTTTTAACTATATTTCTTCAGTTTTCTACGTTTATACTCCATATCTGGGTTACCTCTGTGCTATTGGATGGCGGTGGAGAGTCGAGACGCTACACAACCCTTCTCATTACAAATGCATGTAACAAATGCATGTTTCAATCAATCAATGAATCACTCATTCTGCTTTTCCATGCAGAAGTGGAAAGTGATGTACTGGCCATCCCTGGTACAAATGGTCTCCGTTGCCTCTCAGTGCTTTGACAAACGGTGTACATGAAAATATTTTCAAATGTCACTTGCTCCCACCTGGCAAAATCCGGACTCGGAGAAGTTCAACACACCCTTGGCCTTTAGGGCCACTGGCAGCATGCTTCCCCTGGCAGGCCTTGTACATGTGCAAGCAGTTATTATGGAAGTAACTTCCTGTTAAATTGCCTCAGGTACATTTTACTGAAGGTAAGTGAGGAGTTCTCAGAACAACAGTGTGCCAGGTGAGTAGGGTACCAGTTGGCCTGTTACCCAAGAGTGTGGTAATATGTGGGATAGATGGACATAAATTTAACATTTCCCTATGCAAGATCAGGTTGGAGTGCCATTCAAGACTGAGAAAGTTACATTGGAAGTGATTGAAAGAGTGTCAGTTCCAGGAATTGTTTGTTCTTGGGAATGATTTGGCAGGATCCAAAGTGGGAGTGACATTCCTTGTTATGGAGAAGCCCAAGGAAGGCCAAGAAACTGAGGAGTTAAAACAGAAATATCCTGGTATTTTTCCAGATTGTGTTGTAACCAGATCCCACCATCATAAGTCACAGCATGAAGTGAAAAGTAAAGAGAAAGATGAAGGAGTTGAGGTTCAGTTATCGGATACCCTGTTTTACATAATGGTGCAGGAAAAACCTAAACAAACAGAGGGTCAGACAGAAGTGTTTACTCCTGAATATTTAAGGGACTTGCAACAGCAAGTCAAGACAATAAAAGATATATATATGGATGCGTATTCTGAAAAGGAGGAAGAGACTATTCCGGAAGGTTATTATTTGAATGATAGAATCCTCAGATGGAAATGGAGACCGTGGCAGGTTAATGCAGAGGAGAAATGGACCGAAGTGCACCAGGTTGTGTTGACAGGAGGTGTTACGTGTAGCACAAGAACTACCTGTAGGAGATCACCTAGGGGTATGAAAGACTCAGGCCAAGGTACAAAAATTTTATTGGCCTGAAATGCACAAGGATGTGGTTAACTTTTGCTTTTCGTGTCATACATGCCAAATGGTAGGTAGGCCACAGGTGGTAATAAAACCAGCCCCTTTGTTACCAATTCCCACAATGAAGAACCGTTCATGAAGGTTGTAATTGACTGTGTAGGTCCCCTCACAAGAACTAAAAGTGGAACCAGTACTTGCTAATCATAATGGGTGTGTCTACCAGATTTCTGGAGGCAATTCCATTACGGAGTATCAAGGCAAAAAAGATGGTAGAGGAGTGAGTAGCTTTCTTCACACGGTATGGGATACCCAGAGAGATTCAGTCAGACCGAGGGTCAAATTTTCCTGCTAGACAGTTTAAGGAGGTTATGGATAGCTTAGGTATACAGCACTTTAAATCCAGTGCGTATCATCCTGAATCCCAGGGAGCTTTAGAAATGTGGCATCAGACCTTGAAGACCACGTTGAGAGCATACTGACAGGATTATCCGAATGATTGGGATAAAGGGATCCCATTTGTATTGTTTGCCATTAGAGATGCCCCAAACAAATCTACTCAGTTTACTCCCTTTGAGTTAATATTCGGGCGTGAAGTGAGAGGCAGTTTGAAATTGATTAAAGAAAAATTGATAGGACCAAAGGCAGATTTGTATCGGAGGTGAGGGAGAGACTAACTCATGTCGATGATTTAGTTAAACAGCACCTAAAGAGGACACAGTGTAGAACGAAGCAGGTGGCACACAACAGCTCTGCTACTCGAAAGTTTTCCCGAGGGAATGACGCGTTAGTACTGTTACACACGTTAGGTGATCCCTTCAAAGCCAGGTTTGGTGGTCCATATCAAATTGAGAAAAGGTTGAGTCAGGTGAACTATTTTGTAAAGATGCCAGATAGACAAAAAAGGTGAACATGTGAACGTGTTGAAACCATATTGCACCAGAGAGAGAGAAAACTGGAGAAGCAGGTATTTGTTACTGCCCCACAGAGTGAGGAATCAAATCCAGATGATGTGGATTTTGAGGTGCCTCAAAATAGATTAAAAAATGAAGAAGTCTTTGAGGAGTGGGATAGGTTAGTAAGCTATCTGTCTCATGAGCGTAGAATGCAGTTGAAAGACTTGTTACTGCAGAATAAGGACACATGTCAGAATCAGATGGGGAGGACTAATGCTATTGTACATTAAGTGGACATAGGGAATACTGCTCCAATAAAACAACACCCCTATCGGCTTCATCCTTTCAAAGCCAGACAGGTCCAGATGGAGGTGAAGGCCATGCTCGACGAGGACATCATCAAACCAAGCCAGAGCGAGGGGAGTTCGCCGATCGTCACAGTTCCCAAAGCAGACAGGACTCAACAATTCTGCGTGGTATATCGGAAGGTCAACGCCATTACAAAATTGGACTCATATCTAATTCCTAGATTGGAGGACTGTATCGAGAAAGTCAGACAAAGCAGTTACATCACCAAGTTGGACTCACTCCATGGTTACAGGCAGGTACCTTTATCAGACACAGCAAAAGAAATTTCCATGTTTGTAACTCCAAACGGGCTATATCAGTTTAAAGTGATACCTTTTGGAATGAATAAAGCCCCTGCCCTATTCCAAAGACTCATGAACAGAGTTGTGGCTGGGTTTACAAACTGTGCAGTCTATTTGGACAATGTAGTGATCTTTAGTAAGTCCTGGAAAGATCACATGGTACAGTTGGCAGAGCTCTTTGAAAAACTACGAGAAGTAGAACTGGTGATAACCTTAAATAAAATGGAATTCACAAAAGCAGAGTTGACATTCTTGGGACATAACAATAGTCATGGAAGGTTGACCCCACAGAATGGAAAGATTAAGGTCATTGAGCAATTTCCGTGACCAACCTTGAAGAAAGAGGTGCTTTGATTCTTAGGACTCAGCCTGATGAAGGGCTTTTTTCCAAAATATTGATTCTCCTGTGCCTCGAATGTTACATGAATTGCTCTGCTTTTCCAGCACCACACTCTCAACTCTAACTCCAGAAATTGCAGTCCTCACTTCCACCTAATGGATTCTATCGGAAGTTTGTTCCAATGTCAGCAGTGTAGTGGCACCGTTAACCGATTTGCTGAAGAAGAACACAAAGTTTCAGTGGACAGAACAATGCTATGAGGCATTCAACCATTTGAAATCAATATTAACCACCAAACCAATTTTAGTTACATCAAACTTTTCAAAACCTTTTAAAGTCACCATTGATGCTCGTGACATTGGAGTTGGAGCTGTCCTGCTACAGGAAAATGAGGATGGGATTAAACTGCCCGTTGGTCACTTTTCAAAGAAGATCAACATCCACCTGAGTAAATACTTCACAATCGAAAAGTAACTAATGAGTTTGGTCCTGGCCTGACAACATTGTAATCTGTATGTAATGAACAATGTGTCAGAGATGGTTGTGTACACTGACCACAATCCACTTACATTCTTACAACGCTGTAAGGATAAGAATATGAAACTATTTTGTTGAAGTCTTACGTTACATAATTTTAATTTAAAAATCATACATGTTGCTGGTCATAAGAATGTAATCATGGTTTTAACTGATAGAGATTAGATGAAATTTGTATTTATTTAATGTTATATATAAGGTGAACTCATATTAAAGTTATCTGTATGTTAGGGTACAGATGAAGCCATCTTTTCAGAATGATGGTTCATTTTTTTCTTAAAGGGGCAGGTGTTATGAAGATGTGGGTGTACTGTACTTTTAAGAAAATTAAAAGCCATTAGAACTACCTGACAGCACCAAGTGTTCCAAAACAAAATGTAACATTTGGTCGAACAACTCGATTAGCTGGTTGCCTGGAGACAAAAACAAATTCGAATTTGGCCAATCAGCTTAAGTTATACCCCAAAATACCAACGTCCAAGCCAGTTTGAATTGAGTATATTGACAATCTTAAAAGCCAATGATACAGTCCGATGTTTTGAGGGTTTAAGACTGGGGAAATTGAATAGTTGGGAGGAGAACTGCTACCCCACAGCATGTAGAGACTGCCAAAACAATAGGTGTCTTAAAGGTATCTTTCTCAATCAGTAACCTGTGAAACAGAATCCCAAGTAGAAGAAAAGATGATAGAAATACGGAGAAGAACCAAAAGCTGCCTGGCTTTGGAGTTAAGAAGTTTTGTTTTGTAAATCTTAATAGGGATTTTTATTGGACCAGTATTGTAGAGGGGAAAGTAAAAGATGGTATAGACGAAGGAGTTGTAAATAGTTGTTAGTTAATTACTTTCTGTTATACATTAAGAAATAAAGTTGTTCATTTTTACTTTAATTAGTTTTTGGCCTCTTGAATGTTCACAAATTACTGCATGGGATAAACATTTTCAGTGTTGCTGGTTTCAATTAAGCAGGAGGGTTTATCCCATGTCGTAACAATTGCCGAACCTCCATATCCTGCCAACATCCACGAGGTCCTGATTCTAAAGAAGTCTTTGCACATCCAAAAACCTGCAAAATCCAATTGCTTTGAGACAAAGGTGTACACATTTTTTGAACACCTGGCTGATGAAGACATTCCCAATAACTTCTCAATGAATCCTAATGACTCCTAACCCTGTAAGAACAGCAGGGCTATCTACCTGGGCTAGAATGAGAGCTATAGAGGAACTCAGCACATTGCAGGGCAGGACATAAATGTGCTGAAGCAAGACGCTTGATGCCTAGAGTCCACGGGAAGCATTGGTTTATGGTGGTCTAGTGGGTCTTCCACAATTTCACCATTTCGAGAATGCAGCACTGTCATCCAGAATCTGGAGACTGGCTAGGAGGCTGGGTGCCTTTGTTTGAAATTGCTCATTTGAGGCCTTTTGGTCAGACCTCAGTTTCCTTGGAATATGCATTTCCCCTCATGAATCAATCCTTTCCCTTGCTACATCCATCCAGGAGACTCCATATAGTGTTCCATTGCCCAACATTTTACTATTAATTCACTTAACGAAAAGCTTTTCTTGAACAATCTTATCTAATAATGTACCGAATTACACAAACTCATTTAACTGTACAAACAAAACTGGACAATTTGCTTGGTGCTTATTTTCATACAGTTTTATCTGAGAGTCTGCAGTCTGGCTGGTGGGAGTCTGCTGCCATTCTATAGGGACGGGCCAATGGCCTCACAGCAAACTGTGTAGTTTTTGGCTCTGAGGGTCTGGCTTCATTCAGACTGTACCATTTCGAAATGGACTGTACCGGTCAGAGTCATTGGCTGATAGGCACCAGAGAGGGCACTGATGAAGTGATCATGATGGGAGCAAGCATGCTGTCATCCTGAGAGAGAATAGCAGTTTAGGGATCCAGCTGGTCCCTGCCGTTCCCATCACCTGGAAACTGCTGAAGTATGCAGCGAGTGCCTGTGTGCTGATACAAATGCTGAGACCCACAGCAATAGTGACAAAAATCTAAGGCAGTATGGCAGCAAGCTTAGATCACTTGTGTCAGCACCAAGACACCGACTAGCTTCTGTCTGAGGGTCATGGCTGAGTCTGCAAGCACAGCTACAGAGCTACTCATCACACCCATTGTGAGAAGCCAGCACTCTATGTTCTGTATTGTGCAATTTTCCGTGCTGTGATGGACCTGTAGTCCTCTCTGCTCCTTGATAATAACAAAACACTCCTTGGCACACCAGGCATTATACCAAGGACAAACATAAAGAGAAATTGCTGGAGAAACTCAGCAGGTCTGGCAGCATCTGTGGAGAGAAAGCAAAGTTAACGTTTTGGTTCCAGTGACCCTTCTTCAGAACAGCGAGTGATTGTTAAGAAATATCATGTGAAAGTAGATTCACCGAACCTTGACGGCCATCATCACTAAGGCTCTTCCTACACTGGTAACAGGTCTTCAAGGACAGACTCCAGGAGTTAGTCTCCCTGGCTAACTACCCCCATTCTGTTCAGAGGGCATTCCTTAAGACCTCCTGCCCCACCCCCCTCCTCTTAATGAAAGATGATATCTCTTTTCATGATTACCTCCATGATGAAGACCTCCGGTGTTGCATCTAAAAACAGCAGAGGTCTCTTGCTGCTTGGCCGTTCTGTTCCCTTTCTCTCCAAATGTAACAATAAATATCCCCTCTCCTTTGATTCAGTGCAACCATTCCACAGAAGCTGAGACTTGGAAATAAATGATCGCAAACAGGTCAATGGCAGAAGCTCAGCCCAGTGGACGGTGAAACTTGAATCCAATTATCAATCTGGAATTAGAAGCTAGTCTGAAAACAACCATATAATGGCTGATTAGTCAATCAGATGAGGTTTTATAACATCTTTTAGAGAAGGAAGTCTGCTATCCTGACCAGTCTGGCCTACATATCATTCCAGATTCATGGCAATGTGGTTCACTACTGCTTTCTGACGTGTCAAAAAGTGTGGTGCTGTAAAAACACAGCCGGTCAGGAATGACGAAGAGCTTTATGCTCGAAACGTTGATTCTCCTGCTCCTCGGATACTGCCTGAGCTGTTGTGCTTTTCCAGCAGCACACATTTCAACTCTGACTCTCCAACATCTGCAGTCCTCCCTTTCTTTCTGCATTCTGAAGTGGCCCAGTAAGCCCCTCAGTTAAAGGATGGACATCAAATGCTGATCTTACCATCAACACCCTCAGGAAAGGGCCAAGTGGTATTCTCGCAAGATGTCAATCCAGAGACCCATGGAGAGATCTGGGTTTGAATGCCACCATGGCAGATGGTGGGATTTGAATTCAAGAAAAGTCTGGAATTAAGGATTCAATAATGATTCTGAAACCATTGTCAGTTGTCAGGAAAACTCATCTGGGTCACTAATGTCCTTTGGAGAAGGAAATTGCCATCCTTGTCTGGTTCCATGACTGCAGACCCACAACAATGTGGTTGACTCTGGGCATTTAGGGATTGGGCAATGAATGCTGGCCTAACCAGCAATGCTCATGTCCCGTGAACGAATTTAAAAAAAAAACACATCCAGTCAAAGTTTAAGCAAGATTATCTTTGAGTACTGTACAGTTTTGGTCTCTTAAATCTAAGCAGGGATGTAATTGCGTTGAAGGCAATGTTCAGTGGATTAATTCCTGGGATAAAGACAAATGTTGCGCAGGTTGAGCCTGTATACATTGAGACCTCCAGCTCAGAGTCAATAAGATTAAGCAGGTAAATGCATGGCTCAAAGATCAGTGTGGGAGAACTGGGTTTGAATTCATGGGGAAGGTGGCTCCAGTACTGGGGAAGAAGGGACTTATTCCGATGGGACGGTCTTCACGGTGAACCGTGCTGGGACCAGAGTCCTAGCCAATCACATAACTAGGGAGGAAGATAGGGCTTTAAACGATATGGGTTTCAGTTATAGGGGAAATCAGAAAACCCAAATTAAAGGAGGAGGTAAGAATGCAAAACTCAGGAGAGGTTATTCAAACCTCCAGTACAGACACAAATATGAAAGAGTGTATGGAAAGGATTAACAATTAAATTTCAAGTATTACAAGATGGGGTAAACCCTCCTGCTTAATTTATTAAAACCAGCAATGCAGAAAAGATTTATCCTGTGCAATAATCTGTAAAGTTTTGAGTGATCAAAAACAATGTAAAGTGAAAATTAACAACTTTATTTCTGAGAGTATAACAAAGAATAATTAACTAACAACTATGTACAATTCCTTCCTGTAACCTATCTTTTATCCTACCTTTTATAATGCTAACCTGATAAAACTCCCAATTAAGATTGACAGAAAAATCCAAATTTGGAAACCAGCCAGCGGTCAAAATCCTCTCTTTATCTTTGTCGGTAGAATAGCTCTCCAGGTCAGTGTTGAGATGTTTCTCTGTGCAAACTCCTTCTCTATACAGGTACCTGTCTGACTAGCGATTTACAGCTGTTGGTCTGGTGGCAGTTCTCCTCCCAACTGTTCATTTTTCCCTGGTCTTACACCCCAAAGCATCAGATTGTTTCATTGGTTTTTAAGATTGTCGATATACTCAATTCAAACTGGATTGGAATTTGGTATTTTCAGTGTTTAATTTAAACTGATTGGCCTAATTCAAATCTGTTTTGTCGTTTCCAGGCAACTAGATACCCCAGTAGCTGGAGCACACGTTACATTGTGTCTTACTGTGAATTATTGGTGCTGTCACTGATAGCTTTTACTATCTTAAAGGTACAGTACACCCACATCTTCATAACAAATTACACTGGACAAATGAATGATGATGCGAAGAAGGACAGTTAATACAAGACTGGAATTTTTTGAGGATGTAACTCTGAAGATGGACAAGGGAGATCCAGTGGATGTAGTGTACCTAGACTTTCAGAAACCCTTTGATAAAGTCCCACATAGGAGGTTAGTGAGCAAAATTAGGGCTTGTGGTATTGGGGGAAAAATACTGACTTGGATTGAAAATTGGTTGGCTGACAGGAAACAGAGCAGTGATAAACGGCTCCCTTTCGGAATGGCAGGCGGTGACCAGTGGGGTACCGCAGGGATCTGATGAAACTAAGCTGGGTGGCAGGGTGAAATGTGAGGAGGATGTTAGGAGAATACAGGGTGACCTGGACAGGCTAGGTAAGTGGACAGATGCATGGCAGATACAGTTTAATGTGGATAAATGTGTGGCTATCCACTTTGGTGGCAAGAACAGGAAGGCAGATTACTACCTAAATGGAGTCAAGTTAGGAAAAGGGGCAGTACAAAGAGATCTGGGTGTTCTTGTATACCAGTCAATGAAAACAAGCATGCAGGTACAGCAGGCAGTGAAGAAATCTAATAGCATGTTGACCTTCATAACAAGAGGAATTGAATATAGAAGCAAAGAGGTTCTTCTGCAGTTGTACAGGGCCCTGGTGAGACCGCACCTGGAATTTTGTGTGCAGTTTTGGTCTCCAAATTTGAGGAAAGACATTCTGGCTATTGAGGGAGTACGGTGTAGGTTCATGAGGTCAATTCCCAGAATGGCGGGACTATCTTACGTTAAAAGATTGGAGCAACTGGGATTGTATATCCTTGAGTTTAGAAGACTGAGAGGGGATCTGATTAAGACATATAAGATTATTAAAGGATTGGACATTCTAGAGGCAGGAAGCATATTTCCGCTGATGGCTGAGTCCCGAACCAGAGGGCACGGTTTAAAAATAAGGGTAGGCCATTTTGAACAGAGTTGAGGAGAAACTTCTTCACCCAGAGAGTGGTGAGTGTGTGGAATGCTCTTCCCCAGAAGACAGTGGAGGCCAAGTCCCTGGATACTTTCAAGAAAGAGTTGGATAGAGCTCTTAAGGATAGTGGAATCAAGGGTTATGGAGATAAGGCAGGAACAGGATACTGACTGAGGTTGATCAGCCATGATCATAATGAATGGTGGTGCTGGCTGAATGAAAGGGCAGAATGGCCTACTCCTGTACCTATTGTCTATTGAAGGCATATCTTAATGCACGCAGTACAAAGAATAAGCTAAATGAGCTTCTGACACGGATTGATATTGGCAGTTATGACATGTTGGGCCTCACGGAGACATGGCTGCAAGGGAATCAGGATTGGGAGCTGCATATTCAAGGATATATATGTCCTATCAAAAAGATGGGCAGGTGGGGCAGTAGGGGTGGTGTTGCCTTATTAGTAAGAAATGAAATTATATCAATAGTAAGAAATAAAGTAGGGTCAGATGGAGTAAAATCTGTGTGGGTAGAATTGAGAAAACACAGATTAAAAACAAAACATAGTTGGAGTTACGTTCAGGCCTTGAAATTGTAGTCAGGAACTGTGGCACAAGATTCACCAGGAGAAAGAAAAGATGGGTAGGAAAGGCAAAGTTACAGTGATCATGGGAGATTTCAATATGCAGGTGGACTGGGAAAGTTAGATTGGTAGTGGTTCACAAGAAACGGAATTTGTGGAACATCTACGTGATGGCTTTTTGAAGCAGCTTGTGGTGGAGCCCACGAGGGACCAGGCAATACTGGATTTAGTTTTGTGCAATTAGGTAGACTTGATAATGGAACAAGTAATATAAAAAAAGACTGTAAGAATCTCTTTAGATATATACAGGGCAAAAAAAGAGGCAAAAGTGGACATTGGACCACAGAAAATGACATTTGAGAGATAGTAGTGGGGAACAAGGAAATGGCAGAGAAACTGAATAACTACTTTATATCCATCTTCACGGTGGAAGGTATGAGTAATATCCCAAACATTCAAGAGAGTGGAGATGCTGAGCGGAATATGGTGGCTATCACCAAGGAAAATGTGTTAGAAAAACTGAATGGCTTGAAGCTGGATAAATCACCTGGACCAGATGGACTACGCCCAGAGTTCTAAGGCAGATAGTCAAAGAGATAGTGAAGGCATCAGTGGTGATCTTTAGGGAATCGCAAGAAACGGGGAGGGTCCCAGAGGACTGGAAATCATTAACATAACACCCCTGTTTAAAAAGGGAGCAAGGCAAAAAACGGAATATTACAGACTGATTAGCCTAACCTCTGTTGTGGGTAAGATCCATTGTGAAGGATGAGATTTCTGAATACTTGGAACTATATGGTAAAATAGGGTAAAGTCAGCTAGGTTTCATCAAGGGGAGGTCATGCCTGACAAATCTGATAGAATTCATTTGAGGAAGTAACAAGCAGGTTAGGCCAAAGAGAGCCAATGGATGTTATCTACCTGGACTTCAAAAAGGTCTTTTACAAGGTGCCACACAGGAGGCTATTGAGTAAGATAACGGCCCACATTGTTAGAGGCAAGGTGTTCACATGGATAGAAGCTTGGCTGTCTGGAAGAGAGCGAGGATAAAAGGGTCCTTCTCAGGATGGCAGCCGGTAACAAGTGGTGTTCTGCAAGGCTCACTTTTGGGATGACAACTTTTCACTTTCTACATTAATGATCTACATGAAGGAACTGATGGCATTCTGGCTACATTTGCAGATGATACAAAGATAGTTAGAGAGACAGGTAACATTGAGGAGGTGGGGAGGCTGCAGGATGATTTGGACAGGTTTGGAGAGTGGAAAAAAAAGTGACAGATGGAGTACAATGTGGGAAAGTGTGAGGTCATGTACTATGGTAAGAAGAATAGAGGCATGTACTATTTCCTAAATGGGGAGACAATTCAGAAGTCTAAAGTGCAAATAGACTTGGATGTTCTAGTCCAGATTGTCTCAAGGTAAACTTGCAGGTTGAGTCAGTAGTTAGGAAGGCAAATGTAATGATGGCATTTAATTTGAGGACTTGAATATAAAAGCAGGGATGTACTTCTGAGGCTCTATAAGGCTCTGGTCAGACCACTCTTGGAGTATTGTGCACGGTTTTGGGCTCCATATCTCAGAAAGGATGTACTGGCCCTGGAGCATGTTCAGAGGAGATTCACAAAAATGGTTCCAGGAATGAACAGCTTAACATATGAGCAACATTTGAGCACTCTGGGTCTATACTCAATGGAGTTTAAAATGTTGATGGAGGATCTAATTGAAACTTACTGAATACCGAATGGCCTGGTCAGACTGGATGTTGGGAAGATGTTTCCATTGGTAGAAGAGACTAGGATTTGAGGGCATAGCATTAGAGTAAAGGGAAGACCTTTTAGAATGGAGATAAGGAGAAACTTCTTCAGCCAGAGAGTGGGAAATCTATGGAATTCATTGCCACACAATGTTGTGGAGGCCAGGTCGCTGAGTATATTTAAGACTGAGATAGATAGATTCTTGAGTTTCAGGGGGATCAAAGGTTACAGGGAGAAGGTGGGAGAATGGGGATGAGAAACTTATCAACGATGATTGAATAGTGGGTCAGATTCAATGGTTTGAATGGCCTAACATCCGCTCCTATGTCTTATGGTCTTATGAAGATAGGCAAGGTTTTGAGGACCTTTACTGTGTTGGTGTTGAAAATATGCTTCCTCTCATGGGAGAATCTCGAGGTTATAGTTTAAAGAAAATGCATCTCCCATTTACAAAAGAAACAAAGAGGAATTGGTTTTCTCGGAGTGTCTTTAGAATTCTGTTCCACGAAGGATAGTGGATGTTGACCATTGAGTATGTTCAAGGTTGAGGTACACAGATATTAAAATACTTGTCATTCAATAGTTACAAAGGAGAAAGCATTAAAAGAGGTGTCTTGGCCACAATCACACTAGCCATGATCTTATCAAAAGGTAGAGATAAATCGAAGAGACCAACAACCCTCTATTGATCCTATTCTTTAGATCTTACAAGCCTTGCCTTTCAGAAGCACAAACATCATTAAGAGCTGCAGGTGAGCTGGTAGCTGTGTTAGCCTTTCACACTGTTAGCCTCCCTGCTATGTTCCCAGCCAAACAGCAGCAACAGTTGTAATGAGCATTAAGCAGACATCACAGGAAATGCCAAATCCGGATTCAATCCGAATAGCTTCATTGAGTATTTAGCCTATTAATCACAGAATGATATAACACAGGGGACACCATGCAGTCATCATACCCTGTTCAGCTTCCACTGGTCTTTCCACACAGCCCTCTAAGTATTTATCCTCTGTGCATTTGTTCAGGTTGTTTCTCATCACTCTTTTAGATAGTGTGATAACAACTGACAGCATTAACTTCCTCATCTTTGGTTCTTTTGCCAACTAATTTAAGTCTCTGCCCCCACCCCATTCACTGACTAATATTTTCACTGGAAGAGTTTCTCTTCATTTGCTCTGTGAAATCTCCACGGGCGGCACGGTGGCACAGTGGTTAGCACTGCTGCCTCACAGCGCCAGAGACCCGGGTTCAATTCCCGCCTCAGGCGACTGACTGTGTGGAGTTTGCACGTTCTCCCCGTGTCTGCGTGGGTTTCCTCCGGGTGCTCCGGTTTCCTCCCACAGTCCAAAGATGTGCAGGGTCAGGTGAATTGGCCATGCTAAATTGCCCGTAGTGTTAGGTAAGGGGTACATGTAGGGGTATGGGTGGGTTGCGCTTCAGCGGGGCGGTGTGGACTTGTTGGGCCGAAGGGCCTGTTTCCACACTGTAAGTAATCTAATGTAATCTAATCTGAACCTATGCTCAAAGATGAACCTGAGTTTTCTCCAGTCTCTCGAAGTAACTGACATTCCTCGTTCTGGTAGTAATCAAGCAAGTCTCTTCAGTTTCCCTTCCCAGTCCTGGGTAATCCAGCGTCATGCCCTGAATTGAACACAATATGCCTATTCAGCTTTCTATTCCTCTCATAATAAAATTAAACAAGGATAGCAACTCCTTTTTAATGGCCTTCTCATCTTGGCCAGTCGTTTACAATGATTTGTATATATTCAGCCCCATTAGAGGAAAGCATTTATTTTGTATGCCACACATACTTGCACAAGAAAATAATTTGTGAGTTTAATTAATTTATTGAGAAGAAAATCCATGGTATGCTTTCAAGTAAAAGTGCTATTGCACATCAAAATTAAACATGGGAGATTAACTTGTGCTAAATCTTACATACAGCAGAATATAGAGTTAATTCCTTTAAATTTTCATGATCTGTATCACTTTTAAGTATCTTCTATAACTGAAAATCTGAAAGATCTATATACGTGAGTGAATGAGTGTTTCAGTGCATTTATGTGACAGGATTTAAAAACCTCCTTTTGAGTTCAGAGCCAACAAGAATAGGTTAAGTTCCTGGCTGGTGCTATTGGCAACTTGAAAGCAACATGCAGATGCAGCCAAACTGTTGGCCTCCTATTATTCCAAGTTCACTCTTTCATTGTAAGGAATATCTGATTGGGGTTGTTAATCTGGACCAATCAGGGAATCCTGGCTGACATATATATAAAATCAGGAGATTGTTTGATCACACAGCATTGCCCTTTGGGGTGAAGGGCACTGCTTGTCACTGGCCACTTGGGTGTTTTCCTATCTTCTTGGTGGTGGAAATTGAATAATGATTCATGCACCTTGTGTCTCTCACCTGCGCACACACACAACATGGGTGCTGGGGAAACAATAAGCACTACCGCAGTTAGGCGGTAGTGTGGGGGTAGAAAAAAATAAACAGGAGTGTCCAAAAAAAAGAAAAAAAGAAAAAAATGTCAGGAGATTGAGGTTCGAGGTTAGTCCTCATTTCCCTGAAAACTGGTTGAATGTCAATGTTTGGGGCCTGGCTTTGCTGTTCCTCTCCCTTGTAAAATTGCTGTTTCTCTGTAGACAGCTGTTAACGTTAATTGATTTATAAACTGTGACTTGTTTAATAAAATAAATAATTAGGAGATTCAGGGAGTCTCCTCATTCTAAGGACTGGCTCTGTGCTACAGGCAGTGTATTGCTGCTGCTGTTAGTTTCTGTTTTTTTTTGAGGGGGGGTGGAGGCGGGGAAGAAACCTGATTCTGGAACTGGCTGAATTATTTAACTTGTATTCCTTTTAATTGAGGACTGATTTGTTAAAACTACACTTGATATACACAGTTAATGTGTTTCATGTGTAACCCAGTTCTCATGAGGGGGGCTGTTGTTTCACTGGCTGGTTATAACCTGTGTTTTACTCTCTTTCTGTTTGAGAAGAGGACTGTGCTGAATTAGAGGCAGGGCTCAGCCCTTGCACTCTGCTTTTCTTTCTTTTGAATGTGTTTTCACTTGTTTGGTGTTTGGACTGAGCCCTTGTGAGAAAATACACATTTCCAGATGAGTTGACCCCTTATGGGTAGGCCTGCCCCTTTGTAGTTGGCTAGGCCTCTGTAAAGACTGAACATCTGTGTGCATGTATGCTGGGAGGCTGATCCTGGAGTGGACTCTGCATCCTGAGATTAGATTAGATTCCCTACAGTGTGGAAACAGGCCCTTTGGCCCAACAAGTCCACACCGACCCACCGAAGCGCAACCCAACCAGACCCATTCCCCTGCATTTACCCCTTCACCTAACACTACGGGCAATTTAGCATGGCCAATTCACCTAACCTGCACGTCTTTGGACTGTGGGAGGAAACCGGAGCGCCTGGAGGAAACCCACGCAGACACGGGGAGAATATGCAAACTCCGTGCTGCCCTGGGATGGACTCTGCATCCGTGAGTGGGCCTTGTTCTTGGGGTGAATCAGGCCTCTGAAGGCCGAACACTGTGTGTGTGTGGTGTGGACTTTGCCTTTGGGGCTAGACTAAACCCCTGTGAGCCAACTGCAGCTTCACAATGTACCGTGTTTCTGAGAGTGGGCCTGGTTCTCCCTGGAAGAGCCAAGCCTCTATGGAGATTGAACACCTGTGTGTGCTGGGAGGTTATCATTTGCTACATCCTGGAGTTTGGGTATGGACTCTGCCTTTGGGCATGGACTCTGTCTTTGTACTGGAAATTGTATTGAGGATTTTGTGAATTCTGTTACTGTACGTGGGTTTTTTATTTATTTGGTGTGGGCCAGAGTGGGCTAGTCAGTATGTGGGGTGGCTGGGAACTGCAGGGTCAATGATTGGCCTGAGGGAAAGCGGGCTGGGGATGGGTGTGTTAGTACATAGGGTGGAGCCAGGCAACCGATTGCGTGCTCGTATGAAAGCTGGTCAAGGGGCGGGCAGCCAGTATGTGTGCCAGCTGGGGGCTGGAGTGTTGATGACTGGCCTGGAGGAAAGTGGGTCGGGAGGAGCCTGTCAGTACATGGGGTGGGCAGGGCCAGGCAACTGATCGCATGCTCGTAGGAAAGCCGGTATAAGGGAGGCTGGTTAGTACACCAAGGGGTTGGGTGCCGGATGGCCGACAACTGGGGGAGGACCGGTCAGTACGCTGGGTCACTGGGACTTGGACAGCCGATAGCCAGTCCGCAGGAACACTGGCCAGGCGAAAGTGACAGTCAGTATGCGGGGTGTCCGGGTGCTGGAAGGCCGACAGCCCGACTGAAGGAAAGTAGGTCGGGGGGTGGTTTGGTTATTGTGCAGGGTGACCGGGAGCTGGTGGCTGATGTCCGTCCTGGAGGAGTGTGGACCTGGGGAGGGTCAGTTAGTACGCAGGACGGCTGGAGATCAGAAGGCCAACAACCAGCTCATAGGAAAGTGGCCCGGGGTAATCTGGTCAGTATGCGGGGTGACTGGGAGCTGGGTGGAAAGTAGGCCTGGGGAGGGTGGGTCAGTGCCCAGGGCAGACGGCGACTGGAAGGCCAATGACTGTCCTGCAAGAAGGCTAGCCAAGGACTGTCTAATCAGTATGTGGTGTGGACCAGTGTCAAGTGTCTTTCACAGCTATATTGGGTCTAGGGTCTATGCACTGTTACTCATTTGATTGCACTGTCTTGTCTGTGTTTGGTACTGTTTTCTTTGTGATGAATGGAAGTGGGATTTGAGGTTTGTCCTCATCTCTGGGAAGCTAGGGAGGAGATAACAGAGCCTTTGGCTTTGATATTTGAGTTATCATTGTCTACAGGTTTAGTACTGGAGGATTGTAAATGTTGTGCCCTTGTTCAAGAAGGTCAGTAGGGATGACCTATGTAATTATAGACCAGTGAGCTTTTCTTCTGTTATAGGAAAGGCTTTGGAAAGGCTTATAAGAGATAAGATTTATAATCATCTAGCAAGCAACAATTTGATTTCAGATAGTCAACACGATTTCATCAAGGGCAGGTAGTGTCTCACAAACCTCATTGAGCTTTTTGAGAAGGTGACCAAGCATGTGGATGAGGCTAGGGCAGTTGACGTGATATACATGGACTTCAATAAAGCCTTTGATAAGGTTCCACACGGTAGGCTGTTGGAGAAAATAAAAAGGCATGGAATTGAGGGTGATTTAGCAGTTTGGATTAGAAACTGGCTTTCTGAAAGAAAGCAGCAAGTGGTGGTTGATGGAAAATATTCAGCCTGCAGTCCGGTTACTAGTGGTGTGCCACAAGGATCTGTTTTGGGACTACTGCTGTTTGTCATTTTTATAAATGACTTAGACACAGGCATAGGTGGATGGATTAGTAAATTTGCAGACGACACTAAAGTCGGTGGAGTGGTGGACAGTGTGGAAGAATGTTGCAGATTGCAGGACACTTGGATAAACTGCAGAATTGGGCTGGGAGGTGGCAAATGGAGTTCAATGCAGCTAAATGTGAGGTGATGCACTTTGGGAAGAATAACAAGAAGACAGAGTACTGGGTCAACGGAAAGATTCTTGGTAGTGTGGATGTGCAGAGGGATCTTGGAGTCGATGTAAATAGATCCCTGATAGTTGCCACCCAGGTGGATAGTGCTGTTAAGAAGGCATACGGTGTGTTAGGTTTCATTGGTAAAGGGATTAAGTTCCGGAGCCGCAATATTATGCTGCAACTATACAAAACGCTAGTGCGGCCACACTTGGAATATTGTGTACAGTTCTGGTCGCCATATTTCGGGAAGGATGTGGAAGCATTGGAAAAGGTTCAGAGGAGATTTACCAGCATGCTGCCTGGTCTGGAGGGAAGGTCTTATAAGGAAAGGCTGAGAGACTTGGGTCTGTTCTCATTGGAAAGAAGAAGGCTAAGAGGGGATTTGATAGAGACATACAAGATGTTCAGAGGATTAGAGAGGGTAGACGGTGAAAGTCTTTTTCCTAGGATGATGATGTCAGCTTGTACGAGGGGGCATAACTACAAATTGAGGGGCGATTGATTTAAGACAGATGTCAGACGCAGGTTCTTTACCCAGAGAGTGGTAAGGGTGTGGAATGCCCTGCCTGCCAATGTAGTTAATTCAGCCACATTAGGGAGATTTAAACAATCCTTGAATAAGCACATGGATGATGATGGGACAGTGTAGGTGGATGAGCTGAGAATAGTTCACAGGTCGGCACAATATCGAGGGCTGAATGGCCTGTTCTGCGCTGTACTGTTCTATGTTCTATCTCCCTGGAAACTGGTTGAATGGGGGGGTTTGTGGTTTGGCTTTGCTGCCCTTTCCTCTGCGTATGTAATGTTCTTTTCTTGTGAACTGCTGCTTTCTGTTCATTTTTAACTGTATTTTGTACTGTTTAATAAAATAATAACGAAAATAAACAGGGGCTTCAGAAGGTCTTATTCTAGTTCCTGGCTTTGAGCTGGTTGGTCACAGCCCATTTACTGTACACCTGTAAATAAAGGGTGACTTGGGAACAGGATACTGACCTCTGTGGTTGTTTCCGAATACAACACTGGAATCGATGAAAATCATAAAGAGACTCTGTGTCCTCAGGAACAAATGGAAGGAGAGAGAAAGAAGCAGACCTAGAGGGTAAAGTGAGTGGAGAAATATGCACAAACTTGGGGGAAAAGAGAGAAGCGCAAACGATATGCTGAAGCAATAGAAACTGAGTGGAAAGGGGGGACACCAACTGAGGAAACATTCTCGAGGGGTCACTGGACCTGAAACATTCATGCTGGTTTCTCTCCACTGAGTTTTTCCAACAATTTCTGTTTTCGTTTCTGTTCCTGATTTTTTTTGGCATTTGTAATTCTTTCAGCTTTTTGTTTACCACAAACTAGTGATGAGTAGAGAGAGAGAAACCCGATGCCGAGCAGAGGGCAAGTACAAGGAGAATATAAGCTGGAATGAAGGAGAGTTCCTCTCAGTAAGGAGGGAGGGTTGTTGTTTGACATCCTTTGTCCCAGGAGGCAGGCAGCATGTGTGCTTCTCTGAGGACTAAGATTAATCTTTCTGATGCTGTGATGTAGAATGAGGTAATTCAATTAGATTTAGTCTTAATTTCATTAATAGGGCCAGATTTTCCACTCCTTAGAGCATCGCAGGCAATTTTCATAAAATAGGACGAAAAATGTTGGAAATACCAAAGAACAGAATTTCAATTGTGATTTTCCCCTAAAATTTTAATCGGCAACTTCAGAATCCTACCATGAAGTAGCGACCATATATTTTCAACTTATTATTGGAGCAACTCACCACATTTCTATG
Source organism: Chiloscyllium plagiosum (assembly GCF_004010195.1). NCBI lineage: Eukaryota > Metazoa > Chordata > Chondrichthyes > Orectolobiformes > Hemiscylliidae > Chiloscyllium > Chiloscyllium plagiosum. Next base: position 3,795,721 of record NC_057715.1, on the reverse strand, counting down.
CTATTTTCAAATCTCTCCTTCCCTGAGAAATTAGGTGATATCATTTCCTCAATGAAATTGAGAGCAGTTATTTGGAAATACAGCGTGCTTGTCTTAACCTTCATCCTTCTCCATCCTTCATTCACATAAGTTGGAAACTGAAAACCAGCAGCCCTATTGTGACATTATGCCTTCTCCCAGTTCAACTCGCACACAGATTTCCCCTTCAGGATTTGACTTGGGAGCTTAGGGACACCTACAACTTGCATACTTCTGCCGGATCAGTTTGTGTACAATGGAACACAAGCATCAAACATGTACACCTTATGGCTGTTGTGGTTCTGTTCGCCGAGCTGCGAATTTGCGTTGCAGACGTTTCGTCCCCTGTCTAGGTGACATCCTCAGTGCTTGGGACCCTCCTGTGAAGCGCTTCTGTGATGTTTCCTCTGGCATTTATAGTGATTTATAGAGGCTCCAAAGGACTAGCCACACTACCATACATCAAAAACATTTCTGAACTGACAGCCAGACTACTGCGACCACTAGGACTCATAACAGCACACAAACCAACAGCCACTCTCAGACAACAACTCACCAGGACGAAGGACCTGATACCCAGCATGAGCAAAACCAATGTAGTGTACAAAATCCCATGCAAGGACTGCACAAAACACGACATAGGACAAACAGGAA
>NC_057715.1:3782526-3794746 GCF_004010195.1 Chiloscyllium plagiosum | reverse complement strand
CCACGAAACGACATGACCAGCTATCCTTAGTAGCCACACACGCAGATGACAAGCAACATGAATTTGACTGGGACAACACTACTATTATAGGACAAGCCAAACAGAGAACAGCCAGGGAATTCCTAGAGGCATGGCACTCATCCACAGATTCAATCAATAAGCACATCGACCTGGACCCAATATACCATCCACTGCAACGGACAGCTGGAACTGACAGCTGGAAGTGGCAGGTACAAATCACTATAAATGCCAGAGGAAAGATCACAGAAGCACTTCACAGGAGGCTCCCAAGCACTGAGGATGCCACCTAGACAGGGGACGAAACGTCTGCAACACAAATTCCCAGCTCGGCGAACAGAACCACAACAACGTGCACCCGAGCTACAAATCTTCGCACAAACCTTGAACACCTTATGGCTCTTTGCTTCATTTTCTCGTGCTCACACACTCATATTGTATTTACTTGGAGGTGCCAGCTTAAGTTCTTCACATTGCATTTTCACTCACAGGCTGTACACTGCTAAATAACAGACATCCAGCCTCTCTGCTTTGTATTACTTATCCGTGCAGAGGTAGAGGCAGGCAGCTCATCATGTTCAACAGCATTGAAAATTCAAGGGATGAACATGCCTCTGTACTGCACTGTATTACATTCACATCGCACCTAGAGTCCAAGCCAGCAGCTTACATGGAAAATGCAATGCAGGTGCTTCAACTAAAACTGGGAAGTCAAAGGGGAATCATTGTTACTGGGATCAAGAAAGGCAGGGAGTCAGTCAGGGATTAGTCAACATTGAATCATGGCCAGGGATTGTCTAGTCAGGAACTTGGTCTTCCCTGAGTCTTGGGATCCATGTTGCACCATCTGGGAATTGAACCATGATCAGTCCAGCTGGTGCAACAAGAACATCAATCAAGGAGCTGTAAATACATCGGTCCGGACTCTGGATCATTCTGAGATCTGGCCTGCCGAGCCAATCTAATGTTCGAGTCATGGTGAGTCTTGGGAGACTTGAGAATTAACGGTCAGGGATTTTATTGGGACATGCATTGAGTCCTGAGGAAAGTTGGGGTTTCATGGATTTGGCTCACTGAGGGAATGGTTCTAGTCAATGGGGCAGGTCCAGGTAGGAGGGTGGTATCTCATAGTCTAAGAGATGATATGGAGCTCTGGAAGAGAACAGCTTTCTGAACCACGATCACTCTAGCCTCAACATGGGGACAGTGACCAACAAAGAAATCATAATTCACAAAGCCATGGTGTCTAGAAATAAACAGAGGACATGAATGGCTATATAAAGGGGCTGGGTGGAAATATGAGAGGTCTTCGAGAATACAGGGATAACAACACAAAATCACATCAACTAACTGAGACAGTCCAGGGCAGTGAATCTGAACATTTTCATCTTGGTGGTTCAGTGGTTAGCACTGCTGCCTCACAGCGCCAGGGACCTGAGTTCAAATCCATCCTCAGGCAACAGTTTGTAGAGTTTGCACATTTTCCCCACATCTGTGTGGGTTTCCTCCAGGTGCTCCGTTTTCCTCCCACAGTCCAAAGATGTGCAGGTTAGGTGAAACGGACATGCTAAAATTGCCTATAGTGTTCATGATGTGTAGGTTAGGGACATAAATCAAGGGAAATGTAGAGTAGTAGGGTAGGTATGCAGGTCGGGGTGGAATACTCTTCGGTGGGTTGGTTTGGACTTGCTGGGCTGAATGGCCTGTTTCTGCACTGTAGGGATTCGATGATTTGATAAAGAACATGAAGGATGAAATCATGCTGCTTCTCTGGCAGAATCCACAAGGGCACAAAGTTGCAACCTTACCATCTTCAATCCAAATTAACTGTCTGATAACAGTATACAGACACTGCCACCACATAATGCATGCATGGACTCAGTTTTAGATTAGATTCCCTACAATGTGCGAACAGGCCCTTCAGTCCAACAAGTCCACACCAACCCTCTGAAGAGTAACCCACCCAGTCCCTTTTCCCTCTGACTAACGCACCGAACACTACGAGCAATTGAGCATGGCCAATTCACCTGACTGTGGGAGGAAACTGGATCACCCAGAGGAAACCCAGGCAGACACAAGGAGAACGTGCATACTCCACACAGACAGTCGCCTGAGGCTGGAACCGAACCTGGGACCCTGGTGCTGTGAGCCAGCAGTGCTAACCACTGAGCCACCATTTCACCCCCACTTTCTCTTCTAAGAGACTTGTATAAAAATTTTTAAGAATGAGGCCCTCTCAGGGTAATTGCATTTATCATGTGCCCACGATTCAATGATGCCCTCATCTGGCATCAAATTGCATTTCATCAGAATGTCATTGATTGGCCAGGAGTGAACATTGTAAACTAATGGGCACAAAGAATCATGACCATCAAAGGAAGGCGATGGTCTTGTGGTATCATCACTGGACTATTAACCCAGAGACCAAAGTAATGTTCAGAGGTTCTGGGGAGGCCTGGTTTGATTCCCACCTCGGCAGATGTTGGAATTTGAATTCAATAAATATCTGGAATTAAGAATCTAATGATGACCAGGAAACCATTGTCAATTGTCAGAAAAATCTATCTGGTTCACTAATATCCTTTAGGGAGAGAAACTGCCATCCTTTCATGGTCTGGCCTTCATGTGACTCCAGACCTACAGCAATGTGGTTGACTCTGAACTGCCGTCTGGGCAATAAGGTATGAGTAATAAGTGCTGGCCCAGCCATTGACACTCTCATCCTGTGAATGATTAAAAAACAAATTGCTCACATGAATTATCTCCTTTCTAAGTCAGATAAGCAAATGGAAACAGCTGCTCACTGAAGGCATCTCTTGGACTTGAATGTTTCTGAAAACACTCCATAGAAATTACTGGAGGACAATGTATCAGATGCAGCAAATTCAGACAGAAGTGTAAGTGCACAAGGACATGATATGTGTTTGCCAAGATGCTGTTGTTGGGAGTGGTTTTTTTATCGTGGTGTCTTCCTGCCCCAATTTCATTTCCCCAGTGTACCATTAACAATGTGATTGTGCAACATCTACTTGGACCTCAGAGCTCCTTATCAAAGTGTGACATTGACCTCTCAGTAAGGAACTGTGCCACATTGTGTCAGGGCACGATCCTCATCATAGTTGATGTGAGGGTTCAGCATTGGCATTTGTGAAAAAAACTGTTCTTTTTCAGACGTTCTCCAAAGATTATCAGCTTATACATTTGGTGTGGACATCAGTAAGTCGGGCTTTGTTTGCATTGCTTCAAGTGTGACGACAGAAGGAGAGACTAATGACAATGGCATCATTAAGCCCAGAAATAAAAGTCACCTTCAGCAGCTGCTGCACAGCCTCCTGGGGGACAAGTGACAGGGAATGGTCCCTCAGGAAACAGAGAATGATGTGACCTAGCATCTACAAGCCACACCATCATTTTCTACAGCTCCTGGAAACACAATGCCAGTGCAGATCAAGGATATCTTGGGACATCATCACTTAGCTCTGTCTTGTGCTAGGGCAGGACTGAATGGCCATTCCATCCCAGTGGCCACCAATGTTGCAGCTGCCCCGCCAGCAGCTCATTTCAAGGAATGCGACTGTATGGCGCATTCCAATTCATGATCCACAAATGCATCTGAGATATATCACTGAGACCATTTCTTCCACATCATTGCTAACTGTATCCTTCCTCTCAGACCAGGACAGTCCAGAAGCTTCAGCAGTGGGAGTCTCCAACATTCCCAGTTTCCACTTGCTGCAAAGTGCTGTAGACTACATCCACATTGCCTTGACAACCCCCAGTCTCACACCATTCAGAGTAAATGACAGGTAAAGATACTACCACAGTGGCTCAGTGGTTAGCATTGCTGCCTCACAGCACCAGGGACCTGGGTTTGATTCCAGCCTCGGGCAACTGTCTGTGTGGAGTTTTCACATTCTCCCTGTGTCTGCATGGGTTTCCTCTGGGTGCTCCGGTTTCCTCCCACAGCCCAAAGATGAATTGGCCATGCTAAATTCCCATTGCGTTAGGTGCATTAGTCAGAGGGGAATGGGTCTGGGTGGGTTACACTTCGGAGGATTTGTGTGGACTTGTTCGGCCGAAGGGCCTGTTTCCACACTGTAGGGAATCTAATCAGTGTTCAATTTATATGTGATAATCGATGTTAGAGTTAAAGATCAATGCTGGATGTACCAGGAGCTGCTGTGGTGCATACATATCTGAGAATGTACACGCATTAGTCCCCTTCTGGCTCCTTATGTTGTACAGGAATAGTGGTTGCAGAAGGAGAGCTATCCTTTCCATGTATGGCTGCTGACACCGTTACAAATCTACAAGGGCCCCAGTGGAAAAGACCAACAACCTTCATTAGTTAATGTAAGGGCTGAGCTGCTCTAGTGGGACTTTGCAGTGTAACACAAAAAGTCTGTGCCTCAGTACCATAGGATGCTATACCTCTCACAACTGGAGTGAACAAAGGAGGGAAATATCCTGGATGCAGAAGAGATGAGAAGTTGACAACAGTCTTCTGAGGTTGATGATCAGTACACTGAGCAGGAGAGATATCCAGGGTATCATGAGGGTGCAATGCATCATTGAGCTTAGTAAGCCCGATAGAACCTAATTTGTAGAACCCCATGGCATCAATGTGGATTTCACCAGTTTCCTCAGTTCCCCTTACCCCACCTCACCCCAGCTCCAACCTTCCAGCTTAGCACCGTCCCCATGACCTGTCCTACCTGCCTATCTTCCTTCCCACCTATCCACTCCACCCTCCTCTCTGAGTACTCTATGCTACTCTCTCCCCATCCACACCCCCTTCTCATTTATCTCTCCACCCTGCAGGCACCTTGCCTCTATTCCTGATGAAGGGCTTTTCCCCGAAACGTCGATTTTCCTGCTCCTCGGATGCTGCCTGGCCTGCTGTGCTTTTCCAGCACCACTCTGATCTAGATTCTGGTTTCCAGCATCTGCAGTCCTTGATTTTACCTCGAACCTAATTGAAACCTACTCCCAGGATTAATGAGCTGAGCTTTGGTTTCTGTGGTGTTGCAACGTTCAGTCTGTTATACGGCAAGCAGCCCCCACTTCGTTTAAAGTACATATGGACCCAATTACTTTGCAGCCCTTGACATTTTTCATTTCAGGATAAATGTTTCATTGTCCGTCCAAGTGCCCTCTTGCTGTCATCAGGGCATCCCACATTCAAATTTCCAATCCGTACAGGTCCTCGTCCACCTGTTCCAGCCATAAACATTAGCATCGCTGAGCAAGTTGATTAGAAATTAGATTTTAACAAAGTAGACCCCCTTTTAAAAAAAGCATTACAGGTTCCACCTTCACTCTGAGCCAGGAGGCCTGGGTTCATGTCTTACCCGCTGCAAAGGTGCGCGACAACATCTCTGCACAGGGTGATTATAAAATATCAAGAAGGTAAACGTGAATAGAGTGTCAAATAAATACTGAAGGTTCTAAGACTTAAATATTAAAGGCTTTGTGTTGCAGTGCTAGTTTCTAGACCAGGAGACCCAGGCTCAAGTCCCACCTACTAGACAAGGTCAGAAGTCACACAACACTAGGATCCAATCCAACAGGTTTAGTTAAAATCTCAAGCTTTCAGAGCGCTGATCCTTTGTCACGTGAAGATCAAAAGCACTCCAAAAGCTTGTGATTATAAATAAACCTGCTGGACTCTAACCTGGTGTTGTGTGACTTCTGACCTTGTCCACCCCAGTCCAACACCGGCCCTCCACGTCATGGTTACTCCAGAAGTGAGTAATAACATCTCTGACCAGGTTGATTAGGAAAATATCTGAAAAAATAACATCAGTACAGCCCTTATTGACCATTAGGGAATGAGCACCATCAGTGAGACATTGCAAGGTGTTCAGGCTGGGTGGTTTTGAAGGTAACAGTCAGTAACAGTCACTGCCAGTGAAGGCAGTGCAATGTTCCTCCTGCAACATGTATGAGGTGAGGGATGCCATCGACGTCCCTGCCGATTACACTTGGTTTATTGTGATATGCAGCAAGTTTGAGAGGAACCTCCTTCAGATCATTCCTGAAACCTTTCAGAATTTGCTTACTCTGGAAAATTACTTGAGTGTCCTGGAGGAGGCACTAGTTTATGCAGGTTTTCTTGCAGACCACCACTTTGTGAGGGAGAATGGAAATGTGAGTGCTCCCAGTCTTGAATTGCTATGCGCTCTATTAGAGAGCACATAGAGAGTGTGAACCATGCCCTCCGGAGATGTGTGGAATCATAATTGATTCAGTATTCTTACTTACAAGGTGATTGCAAATGTGGAAGATAACTGCAGGCTAGGCCCCAGTACAACTCCACATTGTATTCAGCCTCAGTGCTCATTAAATGTAATGTCAAGTTCAAGAGTCCCTGATGTCTAATGCTATCTGCAGTTAAGGATTCGGCTGTTGGGAGAGATGGCGACTTGGGCTGTCAGCAGAACTTGCTGACCTCTCACATGTGCACACCTTAACTAGCTTCCACAGCAAAAAAGGCACAAGAGCACACATTTTAATCAAGTAATTGTAGATATATTTGTAAACTTGCACGGTTACTTACAATGGTGTTTGCTCCATGCCATGCTATTACCCTTTAAATAACCCGTTCATTTTTCTTTCTTTCTTTGAACCAGCATTAACATTTTACGGGTGCAGCAAAGCTGATGTAATGGAATGACAGAAGCTGCACAATTCCAGCTTACTTGGGATTGATGGCTCCAGTCACTATGATATCCTTGAGGTTTGAAGGCCATATCAGCCAAGACCAGAACAAACTGCAATGCTCAGTAAGCCATATCGAAGGAAAATAATTCATTGACTTTTGGAACAATCTGGTTCATTGCAGCAATCTGCCATCCTTAGTTGGTCTTGCTAATGTCTAATTTTAGATCCACAGTAATGTTATTGACTCTTAAGTGTCTTCTGAAATAACCCAGGAAGTCACTCAGCTCATGGGATAGGCAACAAATACTGGCCTTGTCAGCAATGGCCCCCATAATATTAAGGAATAAATAAATAACAGCTCCAATAAGATGTTCAAGATAGCTGTGGTGTTGTATACTCCATAACCCCCAGACAAGCATTAACTTGCAGAATATTGAACAAGATATGGTCATCCGAATGACACCAAGGAATGGGAAACCAGTTTTTTACTGATGAAAGAAAAACCAGGATTGTTGAAATGATTGGATAGGCCCATCAGTGTGCATAAAGACTGAGTCATGTCAGTTTCTGTGCTTGTAAGACAGTGGTTTCCTGGATTAGGTTGTTGTTGGGTTTTTGAACATGTCTGAGGGTACAATAGTGTTCACTATGCAAGGGCAGTGTCATCACCATCTGCTGCTTGTATGATGTCAATCTTTTTACTGGATGGAAGGACAAATATGTTGGATTTTGTCTTCCCAAAAATGAGATCTTTACTTGAAAGCTGTCAAAAGCTTCTTTGTGATAACCTTGATTTTTGGCACAGTCCTTGTTGACAGGTTCTTTTAGATGTCACAACAATTAAAGCCATCAGCAGAATTAGGATGAAAACAAATAGACTGCACTGTTGTGTCTTGCCATGTCTGTGAAAATCATTCAGAATGTTGGGCTATAAAGCATCAATTCATAGAATAGAAGTAGGCCATTCAGCCTATCAGGTCTTCACAAAGACTGAGTCATGTCAGTTTCTGTGCTTGTAAGACAATGGTCACCTGGATTACATCAAATTAAGGTTTTACCTTTCTCTAAAGTAAAGTGCCATTCAATAACAACATGGAGAATAATGTGGAGATGCCGGTGTTGGACTGGGGTGGACAACGTTAAAAATCACACAACACCAGGTTATAGTCCAACAGGTTTATTTGGAAGCACTAGCTTTCGGAGCTCTGCTATAACCTGGTGTTGTGTGATTTTTAACATGAGAATGTGAGTGTTAGTGTGCTCGAGATGGACACCAAAGGATAAATTCCCACAGGGTTTCTTTAACTTGTTTGTTGTAACTTTAACACAAGACACTGAGAGCCCAGGAAAATGACACATTTCTGGGGTATTGCCAGCCCTTCTGCCAAAGTTCTATCAGATGAGCAAGGAAAGACTATGCAAACTTCACTCCTAATAATTTGTAAGCAAAGACTTCTCCCTGTGCTCACTTGCTCTCCTTGTGCTCCATAATGTATCCTCCTAGAAGGCATCCCCTGGCCTCTGATGCTAATTATGTCCTTCTGGACCCCAAGAAACAATTGTTGGCTATTCAATCTGAGAATGCTTTCCTCCCAGGTATGCAATGTTAGTTCCTGAAATGACTGGCAGGTTGTCAGAACATGCTCTTGTGTAATACAATATTTTGACCTGCAACAAGTGATTTGATGGTAAAGTCAATTCTATGCATTTTATAACACATGTTGAACCTGCCTTATATTTAATTATGAGTCTGCTGCTCAACTTCTGACAGATTTAATTTTCCAAATTGTAATTCTGCGAAAGGTTTACCTTTGGTTAAACTTCAGCTGTCCTTGTCCAGTTTAATAAAGGGAAGTCTAATCAGATATTGTTACAATCGACCTACAGGTTAACCATGATCATTACAGATGACTATGGTATAACTTCAGAATAAAATTTTGGAACATATTGTGGCTCAAGGTCGGCTAGAATATCAATTCTATATGGGACAGCATTTTGTCTCCCGTGGGTTACAATATGAGAGCATATTGAAAGATGAAGATGATATGACAATGCCCAAGAGTAATGCTTGAATGTTATTGTATCTTTTTAGCCCAAAGATATACTCCATCCTTGATGCACTCTGATCAATGCCTCGTTCCACAATGTGCATGGAAAGAATTCATAAACTTTCTCCCAGATAAGGGTATCAAGGGATGGAGACCAATTGCAGGTACAAATCAGATATGATTTAATTGAAAGGCGAAATATGTTCAAGATTGGAAAAGTATTCTGAGAAACGTAGTAAATAGGTCATTCAGCGCTTTGAGTCTGGTCTGTGACCTCACTTCATCCCTGCTTTTGACCCATTCCTGTTAAGCCTTACAGTATTTAACCAAAATCTATTATTTACAAGTTTAAAATTAACAGTTTCAATTGACAATTTAGCATGAGTAGCCATTTGTGGAATTGTTTCAGATTTCAGTACCAATTTGTGTTTGAAGCATCTTGCTGAGGGAGATATGGAGAGGCTAGTTCCTCTTTTATGAGAATCTGGAACTAGGAGTCATTGTTTAAAAATCAGGCATCAGCCATTTTTTAAACAAAGACAAAGCCTTTTTTTTCTGAGGGTCATGAGCCTTCCAAATCTTTTCCTGAAAAGATGGTGGAAGCACAGTGGTTGAATACCAAGAAGGCAAATGTGGTTAAATTCTTGTTCAGCAAGGGTGTGAAAGCTTATCGGCATAAGTGGGAATGGCAATTTAAGGTTATAATCAGACCAGCCATGATATTATGGAACTTCAGAGCAGACTCTAGAGGCTAATTAGCCTTCTCCTGCTCCATTGCATATGTTCACATATATTAGATTACTTACAGTGTGGAAACAGGCCCTTCGGCCCAACAAGTCCACACCACCCCCCCGAAAGCGCAACTCACCCATACCCCTACATTTACCCCTTACCTAACACTACGGGCAATTTAGTATGGTCAATTCACCTGACCTGCACATCTTTGGACTGTGGGAGGAAACCAGAGCACCCGGAGGAAACCCACACAGACACAGGGAGAACGTGCAAACTCCACACAGACAGTCGCCTGAGGTCTCTGGCGCTGTGAGGCAACAGTGCTAACCACTGTGCCACTGTGCCGCCCACAAATTCTATATATGTAGAAGCATTTCTTAACTTCACCCTTTAGAGTTCTGGCTGAACATTTTAGACTATATTTCTTTGTCTGAAACACCTCAACCATTGAGAATAGTTTCTCATGATATGCCCTCTCTGTTCCCCTAAATGTTTTGAAACCTTTGATCATATCACCCCTTCACCTTCTAAATTTTAGGAAAGGTATCAAAAGGTGCAATTTTTTGGAAGAACTACTGGTGTGTTCAGAAATAAAGAATGCATGCTTGGATAATTAGTGCCTTTATTAATTTATGTCAGTTATTTGACATTTTATTTCACTCCTCACAAAGAATATAAGACCATAAGACCATAAGACATAGGAGCGGAAGTAAGGCCATTCGGCCCATCGAGTTCACTCCGCCATTCAATCATGGCTGATGGGCATTTCAACTCCACTTACCCGCATTCTCCCCGTAGCCCTTAATTCCTTAATATGGAATGGGATTGACAGTAGCAAGCAAAATATTCCATATAAGAAATCTGTACACCTATGAATCAATTTATGAATCAATTATCATATTTCTGTCACTGGGACGATAATTGTTAAAGTTGGAATGCTTTACGACAAAGGTCAACCAAGCTTCCAAAGAATCACAAATTGCCACTTTCTTTTTGCCTTTCGATATCTAATCTCTTCTTAATCCATACCTTTTCTTCAGTTCATCCTCACCCCGTCCTCCTTCAGCAGTGGACTATCTGAATGATAGTCATATTGAAAACATTGACCCTGTTTCTCTCTCTCTGTTGATGCTGCAAGGTTTCCAGCATTTTCTGTTTTTATCTCAAAATAGCACACACCTCTTCAGAGCAGATAAGGCTTACCAGGGCCAGTTTATTACACAACAAGGTGAAATTATGAATAATGAATTATAACGAACTGAAAGTTCAAACAACAAGATTCTATAGTGACAACAGTATAGAATAGCATATTCTTTCTAGTAAAGTATGGATTTCACACTCTGTGTCAAGCAGATTTAGGACTGAATTGAGAAGGAACTTCTTCACCCAGAATCTATGGAAATCCCTGCACAGTGAAGTAGTTGATATTACTTCAGTAAATGTTTTTAAAGCTAGGATAGATTTTTTTGAACAGTAAAGGAATTAAGGGATACGGTGAGAGGGCAGGTACGTGAAGCTGAGTCATGACCTTATTGATTGGCAGAGCAGGCTCGAGGAGCCAGATGGCCTACTCCTGCTCCTAGCTCTTATGTTCTAATTGTAGGTATAGTATTATTTCATAAAGCCCTTGTTCTAACAATTGACTCAAAGAAACAAAACACATTATCAGATATTTCATTTCTTAAAGCACTATAGATGCTTTGATTAGATTAGATTACATTACATTACAGTGTTGAAACAGGCCCTTCGGCCCAACAAGTCCACACCGACCTGCCTAAGCACAACCCACCCATACCCCTAACCTAACACTACGGGCAATTTATTATGGCCAATTCATCTGACCCTGCACATCTTTGGACTGTGGGAGGAAACCGGAGCACCCGGAGGAAACTCACTCAGACACGGGGAGAACGTGCAAACTCCACACAGTCAGTCGCCTGAGGCGGGAATTGAACCCAGGTCTCTGGCACTGTGAGGCACTAGTGCTAACCACAGTGCCACCGTGCCTGATCAGAAACAGACCGTGCTTCAGATTGTATGCTCAGCTGTTTGTGTATAAGGCAATAATGTGTACATAGCTAATTAGATGAGTTTCAACATTTGCATCAGCTCTCTCAGTTAGCCTTCTGTTGTTTCAAATTTTGCAAAGTCTTTAAAATGTCTAGTGCTTCAGTTTGTGCACAACAATGATAGACACCAGAAAAGAAGATACACAGAAATGACAGATTCTCAATAATGATCACTGGACTCAAAACATTAACTCTGCCTTCTCTCCACTGATGCTGCCAGACCGACTGAGCTTTTCCAGCAATTTCTATTTTTGTTTCTGATTTCCAGTATCCAGAATCCTTGTTTTAGTGCTTCAGTTTATGCAGTATATTGTCAACTTAACAATCTATAGTTAGTTAAAGTTTATACTCTTGCAAAGAAATATGAATAGTTGTTAAGTATAACATAGCAAAGATAAGTGGGAAAACGGAGGATTGGGAAGCTTTTAAAGAACAACAGAGGTTTACTAAGACGGAAATACGCAGAGAAAAAATGAGGTACGAAGGTAAACTGCCCAATAATATAAAGGAGGATAGTAAAAGTTTTTTTAGGTATGTGAAAGGGAAAAAATTGATTAAGACTAAAATTGGGCCCTTCAAGACAGAAACAGGGGAATATATTACGGGGAACAAAGAAATGGCAGAAGAATTGAATTGGTACTTCAGATCTGTGTTCACTGGGGAAGACACAAGCAATCTCCCTGAGGT
>NC_057715.1:3745144-3781957 GCF_004010195.1 Chiloscyllium plagiosum | reverse complement strand
CAGATGCATGGCAGATGGAGTTTAATGTGGATAAATGTATGGTTGTCCACTTTGGTGGCAAGAACAGGAAGCCATTTACTACCTCAATGGAATCAATTTAGGTAAAGGGGCAGTACAGAGAGATCTGGGTGTTCTTGTACACCAGTCAATGAAGGTAAGCATGCAGGTATAGCAGGTAATGAAGAAGGCTAATAGCATGCTGGCCTTCATAACAAGAGGGATTGAGTATAGAAGCGAAGAGGTTCTTCTGCAGCTGTACAGGGCCCTGGTGAGGCCACACCTGGAGTACTGTGTGCAGTTCTGGTCTCCAAATTTGAGGAAAGACATTCTGGCTATTGAGGGAGTGCAGCGTAGGTTCACAAAGTCAATTCCTGGAATAGTGGGACTACCTTCTGCTGAAAGACTGCAGCGACTGGGCTTGTATACCCTTGAGTTTAGAAGACTGAGAGGGGATCTGATTGAGACATATAAGATTATTAAAGGATTGGACACTCTGGAGGCAGGAAACCTGTTTCTGCTGATAGGTGAGTGCCGAATCAGAGGACACAGCTTAAAAATACGGGGTAGACCATTTAGGACAGAGATGAGGAGAAACTTCTTCACCCAGAGGGTGGTGGCTGTGTGGAATGCTCTTCCCCAGAGGGCAGTGGAGGCCCAGTCTCTGGATTCATTTAAGAAAGAGGAATCAAGGGTTATGGAGATAAGGCAGGAACAGGATACTGATTAAGGATGATCAGCCATGATCATATTGAATGGTGGTGCAGGCTCGAAGGGCAGAATGGCCTACTCCTGCACCTATTGTCTATTGTCTATTGTTATTAAATCTAACTATATACAATGAAGTGTTTGAGGAGAGTTCTACTAGAAACCTGTAGCTCAGCCTACAGAACCATGTGATCTGACATCATAGACAAACAGCACAGAAACAGACCCTTCGGTCCAATCAGTCCATGCTGAAGATAATCCCAAACTAAACTAGTTCCAGCTGCCTGCTCCTGGCTCTTATCCCTCCAAACCCTTCCTATTTAAGTTCTTATCCAAATGTCTTTTAAATGTTCTAATCATACCCACATCCACCACTTCCTCAGGTAGTTCATTCCATACATAAATCATCCTCCATGTAAACAATTTGCCTCCCATGGCTTGTTAAATCTCTCTCCTCATACCTGGAAACGGTATCCCCTAGTCATGAAGTACCCTTTCCCCATGTAAAACCAACTACTATTAACTGTGTCTATACCCCTCAGAATTTTATAAAGTATGACACAGCTCCTTGCTCAATGCCTATTCTTAGAGTAAAAATGAAATGATTAGCCTTTTATGTCTCCCATAGGTTCTGTTATGGTATCCTTTTTAACAATTAACATTTAACTAGCAATATTTAATTCTTTACACTAATGTCATCCTTTATCCCCCCAACCCCACCAACAAATTGTTTTCATTTGAAACACAGGTCTCCAACAGCATTTACAATTCTCTTATAAAGGATGTGTGAGGTGTATCAATAAGAGATTCCAACTCAGTATTTGTGGTCCATCCGCTGAATGGAAATTTGGTTTATTGACCAATATATTTATAAAACTTTTTTTCTATTAGAACACCCTTCTTTTACATGTGTTCTCTGTCATTAAGAAAGACTTGCTTCTCAGTGACAGTTCTTTACAAACCTAAATGAATTTTGTTTCTCTCGGAAGTGTCATTTTCAGATAAAATATCATCACGTGTGGATTTTAACAGAACGTTTACACCAGTTGACAGATGATTTACATTTCTTTGCTATGTTAGTTGCATAAGAACCTTGGTTGTCGCTGTGCAGGATTTTTGGAAGCCTTCTATGAGTTTTAATTTTTCCAGCCTCTGAGACTTTATTACATCATGTAACTGTATACAAGTTGGATTTTTAGGTTAACAGCTTTTTTTTAATGATAGGCTTCTCCAATTTGGGTCGGACATTAATCTGCTTGCGTGTCTTTTTTGCTCACTTTAAGTTTCCCCCACATGGCGTGTGAGGGAGTCCTATAATTTGATCTCCTTTCACCTTGCTGAAAGAAGCCTTGAATCCTTCCATAGATTTTCGATGGGTCTCAGTTATGCATTTCAGTTTTTTTTTCTTGAACCTTGATTATTGGCATGATCCTATTTGGACTGAAACAGATCCTTTCCCATGGATGACATATTATTAGCTTCTTGTTATCATTGGACTACCAATTCTTCCAAGCAAAGTACCTTTGGGATCTTGGCAGCATCTTCTTCTTGTCAGTTGCAGACTAATACAGTTTGGAACTTTCTCGCGATAGATTAAAATCTCCTTTGCCAAATCATCTGAAAATGGCGTAACATGTGGCACATGTGGCATTCTGGGTGGACAGAGATAAACATCAACATGTGGGCGGCACGGTGGCACAGTGGTTAGCACTGCTGCCTCACAGCGCCAGAGACCCGGGTTCAATTCCCGCCTCAGGCGACTGACTGTGTGGAGTTTGCACGTTCTCCCCGTGTCTGCGTGGGTTTCCTCCGGGTGCTCCGGTTTCCTCCCACAGTCCAAAGATGTGCAGGGTCAGGTGAATTGGCTATACTAAATTGTCCATTGTGTTAGGTAAGGGGTAAATGTAGGGGTATGGGTGGGTTTCGCTTCGGCGGGTCAGTGTGGACTTGTTGGGCCGAAGGGCCTGTTTCCACACTGTAATCTAATCTAATCTAATCTAAAAAAAAATCTCCTGCTGCAACAGCTGGACTGACATCCTCTTTCCCATGAATTTGCTGTCTTTCTGGCATGTAAGTAGCTCTCAGATTTACGAAGTGACCCAGACAGAGTCAGTGGAGTGAAAATATATCTGTCTCCAGAAATAAAAAGTCAGTTCTGTTTGACAGCTTGAGCTTTTCTGAGCTAATGAAAAGTCTTCTTTAAACTAGAAAATTTCTGACAGGGCTTTACCCTGTATCCTCCATATAATGCAGTTCAGTAAGTACTCTTCATTAAAGATTCTGCAGTGACAATATTCTACAAAGTATTATTAATAATTTATAAAAGAATCAAAGTTTTCCCCTTACTCTTGACCATGCCAATTAAGTTTTGTTCAACATACAACTAGGTTTGGCCCTGAGCTGAAGTAAGAGTTGACAATGGTAATTACTTTGGTGTATATTGCAGTTACATTGAATTATAGTGCTGCTGATTCTTCTAGGACTTCTCTGGCAAGCATTCCCTTGGAATTGCTGTTCATTGCAGTGTAGCAAAATGATCTAATCTTTGTCTGGCTTTGCATTAGGACCTGAAGCAATATGGTGTCTGCTAGGGCGTAGAAGGGTCGGTTAGTAAATTTGTAGACAACACTAAGGTCGGTGGTGTTGTGGATAGTGATGAAGGATGTTGTAGGCTACAGAGAGACATAGATAAGCTGCAGAGCTGGGCTGAGAGGTGGCAAATGGAGTTTAATGCAGACAAGTGTGAGGTGATTCACTTTGGTCAGAGTAACCGGAATGCAAAGTACTGGGCTAAAGGTAAGATTCTTGGTAGTGTAGATGAGCAGAGAGACCTCGGTGTCCAGGTACACAGATCTTTGAAAGTTGCCACCCAGGTTGACAGGGTTGTTAAGAAGGCATACAGCCTTCTAGCTTTTATTAACAGAGGGATCGAGTTCCGGAACCATGAGGTTATGCTACAGCTGTACAAAACTCTGGTGCGGCCGCACTTGGAGTATTGTGTATAGTTCTGGTCACTGCATTATAAGAAGGATGTGGAAGCTTTGGAAAGGATGCAGAGGAGATTTTCTAGGATGTTGCCTGGTATGGAGGGAAGGTCTTACGAGGAAAGGCTGAGGGACTTGAGGCTGTTTTCGTTGGAGAGAAGAAGATTGAGAGGTGACTTAATAGAGACGTATAAGATAATCACTATCACCTCATGAAGGAGCGTCGCTGTGAAAGCGAGTGTGCTTCCAATTAAGCCTATTGGACTAAAATCTGGTGCTGTGTGATTTTTAACTTTGTACACCCCAGTCCAACACTGGCATCTCCAAATCAAGATAATCAGAGAGTTAGATAGGGTGGACAGGGAGAGCCTTTTTCCAAATATGGTGACGGCGAGCATGAGGGGGCATAGCTTTAAATTGAGGGGTGATAGATACAGGACAAATGTCAGAGGTAGTTTCTTTAATCAGAGAGTAGTAAGGGTATGGAATGTTTTGCCTGCAACAGTAGTAGATTCACCAACTTTAAGTACATTTAAGTCGTCATTTGACAAGCATATGGACGTACATGGAATAGTGTGGGTTAGATGAGCTTCAGATTGGTATGACAGGTCGGCACAACATCGAGGGACGAAGGGCCTGTTCTGTGCTGTAATGTTCTATGTTCTATGTTCTATAAATCATTGATACCATTGTAACCAATGACCTGGATGAAGTGCATGTGCCCATCGATCATGCCCTGAGATGGTGTTGCACAAAGCAGCCTAGTCACAGTAAGCGGTGAACTGAATTCGGAAGCTCCCTGCTCTGATTTCCATATTGAATTGAATTGAATTTATTGTCACATGTACCGAAGCACAATGAAAAGCTTTGTATTGTGAGCAATACAGGCAGATCACATAGTTAAGTAGCATAGATAAGTAAATAATAGGTAAACAGTGGCAAAAACAAAAACACAGATATAGGCAAATGGTAAGAGTTTGTGAGTCCATTCAGTATTTTAACAACAGCTTAGTAGAAACTGTTATGAAACCAGCTTCTGTACCTTCTCCCTGGTAGAAGAGGTTGTAGAAAAACATTGCCAGGGTGGGATGGATCTTTCCTTGATAGCGGGCCTGGTAGATGGATTCTATAGATGCGGGGTTGGCCTTTGTGATTGTCCGGGCCGAGTTCACCACTCTCTGTAACCGTCTCTGACCTTGAAGCCATACCAGGTAGTGATACATCCAGACAGAATGCTCTCGATGGCGCACCTATAAAAGTTGGCGACGGTATTCACCATCATGTCAAATTTCCTCAGCTGCCTGAGGAAGAAGAGACGTTGTTGGGTCTTTGTAACCAGTGTGTCCACATGAAAGGTCTAAGAAAGCTTGTTGTGGATGACCACTCACAGGAGCTTGACACTCTCCACTCGCTCCACCTCTGTGCTGTTAATGTGTAGGGGGGCATGAGTAACATCCCACCGAAAGTCAATAGTGAATTCCTTGGTTTTGCCGGCATTGAGAGCTAGGTTGTTGTCAGTGCACCATTTTTCCAGGTCTTCCACCTCCCGTCTGTAGTCTGTTTCGTTGCCATCTGAGATTTGATCAACTATGATGGTGTCATCAGCAAACTTGTAAATGGCATTAGCCTGGTATTTGGCGATGCAGTCGTGGGTTTCCAGTGAGTACAGAAGGGGGCTGAGTACACACACCTGAGGAGCTCCAGTGTTGAGTGTAAGTGAGGATGAAATATTGTCCCCAATCTTCACTGATTGTGGCCTATGGGTCAGGAAACTGAGGATCCAGTTGCAGAGAGTGGGGCTTAGTCCGAGATCACTAAGTTTAGTAATCAGCCTGTTTCTATTGATTTGAATCAATACTTGTTCTGTATAAACTCCCTCTAGTAGAGAACAACAGCATTTCTAAAGGAAATCTGAAGAAAAACTACCTGCCCAAAATGATTGAAAAATGTACGAAAATTGAAGTCAACAGATAATGTCAGATCTGCTGGGTTTTTCTAACCTTTCTCTGTTTCTATTACATAAAAAGGCCTTTCCTTGTGTCAATTCTCCTCTCCAGGACTAATTCAGCAAGGAAAAACATTACTGACACAGTTAAACAGGACATCAAAATCTGAGTGTGCTGTTGCCATGCCTTTGTTCTGTCTAGCATCATCTGTGAATAAGAGCTGGTGAAACGTAACCCTGTATATCAAAGGTCAAATACATTTATTCATGCAGTCCAACAATGCTACAAATGTATGTTGAGTTAGACTAAAGTGAAAATGTTCAAGAATATTACATGACTTGGTAATCTCACATCTCAAACAATTGTTATGTCAAAATGTCATTTCTCTGATTCTATGACCAGTTGAAAGTTTTTTCAAGCAAGATGCTGGCCTGTGTGTTCAAGTTACATTGTAGCTTATAAGGCTGATCCTGTGAAGATAAGGACTATTGAAACTTCTATCATATTCTACAGATAAAGGGTGTCAGTCATGACTCAGTGCTGGCTCTCTTATATGTTCATGAGTTGTTGGCTCAAGTTCCACATCAGAAACTTCAATACAGAATCAAAGCTGACAATTTAAAGCAGCATTGAGGGTGTGCAGCATTATCGGAGATCTCATCTTTCAGATGAAACGGTTAAATAAGCATTTGCCAGTTCTCTCAGTGGGATATGAAAAATGTCGTGGCCCTATTTTCAATGGAAGAGAGTTCTGGATATACCTTTGAATATGACCCTATATCAACATTAAAACATAAATGTCCTGTGTTATGACAGAGATGACAAGGCTATCATTATCATCTTTCTTTTCATATCATGTGATGCCTGTTGGTTTGTAATTATGGTGCAGTGTTGCCAGGAATTCTCATGTCTATGACAGTGTAAGCAGCCAATCCATAGTCTGTGATGGAAAATGGATCATGAATAAATCTCAACAGCAGCTGATGTTGTCAGGGAGCTAGCAATGGATGACCCATCCAGACAAAGATTACAAAAGTCATCTCTTGGATAGACATTCTGTTTCTCCCTGAAGAAAAGAAGTGGGATTGTACTCATTGGAGTTTAGAAGGTTAAGGGGAGATCTAATAGAAACTTACAAGATAATACGTGGCTTGGAAAGGGTGGACACTAAGAAATTGTTTCCGTTAGGTGGAGAGACTAGGACCCATGGGCACAGCCTTAAAATCAGAGGGGGTCAATTCAGAACAGAAATGCAGAGATATTTCTTCAGCCAGAGAGTGGTGGGCCTATGGAATTCATTGCCGCGGAGTGCAATAGAGGCCGGGACGCTAAATGTCTTCAAGGCAGAGATTAATAAATTCTTGATGTCACAAGGAATTAAGGGCTACGGGGAGAATGCGGGTAAGTGGAGTTGAAATGTCATGATTAAATGGTGGAGTGTACTCGATGGGCTGAATGGCCTTACTTCCATTCCTGTGTCTTATGGTCTTATCTAAAGGTTCTGATGAACAGAATATTTTTAAGCCCAGGGCATGTATGGATAAGACTTCCCCAAGGATATCAAGCACTCTTCCGCAATATCCCATCGATAGTCACATGCAATCTGGGTATTGATAGAATAGAACTCCCTTCTGATGATGATGGCCCCCAGTTTGCTGATGTTGCTTCAATAGCCACATGTATGCAATCTGCAGCTCATTGCACTTTGTGGAATCCAGAAAGGGAAGGAAAATCTTTGAGTCATCTGGCTTGACTTGCATTGTTTGTGTAAGTCTGACTCTGAATATTGCATCTATTGCAGCCTTGACGCTATGATGTGTTGCTGACTGCAAAGGTCTTTGGGTAATGTCTGGAAGGGTCCAGATGCAGAAATCGTTAAGTCACTACTGATGCCAATTTTACAAATGTAGAGTGGCCACCAAGATCTTTGAGAGCTATTACCCCAGTCAACATACCACACAGTGATGTGACTGTGTCTCCAGAGAAATGGAATCTGTGGAGGCAATAGCATGCTGACATCTGCAGGCATGTCATCCATAGCCTGTGCACACTTTGGTCAGATTAGTGTCATCTCCTTCCTTTTGAGAACCTACTCCTGCTGCTGCCTGCCTTCTACAGACCCAACTGAAGTAAGGTGCACTTGTCCCTGGGTAGCTGCCTTCCTCTGTCTCCTTCTGCATTCCTCTGCACTGGAACGGCCAATTTCTCCAAAGTGCATGATGCCTATAAAGAACAGGGAGCTCTAGGTAGTAGAGAGCTCAAATATCACTGCCACCCTGTCTACAGGTCTCCCTCTTTCCTTTTGAAAGATTCAGAAGAACAAGTCTATTTATGAAAAACAACAGCAAATGCTCTGAACAACACAAGAAAAATCTTATTCTCTAATCCCAGATAGCAGCCATTTCTCTCTGTACTTGCACCATCTCCTAAACCTGGCGAGAATCAACTCCTTGTGCTTGGTGAATAATGGAGTTGGCCACAGTCAGTCTCAGCTTGTTAACAAGCTGAATTGCTGGTTAATTAGTTTTTCATGAATGGTGGCTGGCTGCCAATGTTTGTCCCCTTACTCTTCAGTATTATCCCAACCTGGCATGAGAACATTGCATTGGCAACCTGACATCGTCATGATAAATCTTTTGACAGAGCAAAGATGGTAGTGCACCTGCTGCAACAATATAAATTCCAGGCCATACGAGCACTGAGGTGGGTTCGTGCCTTGTTCTGTACTGCCCAACTTCTGGGCCAGGGACACGGAGAGCCTGTCTCATGATGTGATAGCAGCTTGCAGCTGATTAGGTTCACTTAGTAAGCTGTTTATGGTCTGATAAAAACATACTAACGTTGGCACCCATAGTTAGTACTGATGTTGAGCAGGGCGGATTATTAGACTTTGCTTCAGAAGATGAGACATTTTCCATGAAACAGACTGTCATGACTCCCTGAACTATTAATCCACAAATACTTGAATGAGATGAACCTCTCTCTTGTAATAATTTGTAGAATTTAGAAGGTATGTGAACAGGATGGAGTTGATGAGACTGATGAATTTCTTTGTGTGAGTTGGTTGGGAGAGTAATGTCGGCAACCATAAATCTAACAACACATTTACAATATTGTTTACGACCAGAAAACCATAAAGACCGTAAGCATAGGAGCAAGAATTAGGCCATTCAGCCCATCAAGACTGCTCCATCATTAATCATGGTTGATAAGTTTCTCATCCCTATTCTTCCAATTTCTCCCTGTAACCTTTGATCCCTTTGACAATCAAGAACCTATCTATCTCCATCTTAAATATACTCAATGACCTGGCGTCTACAGCCTTCTGCTGCAGTGAATTCCATAGATTCCCCACTCTCTGGCTGAAGAAGTTTCTCCTTATTTCCATTCTAAAAGGTCTTCTCTTTACTCTAAGGCTGTGCCCTTGGGTCCCAGTATCTCCTACCAATGGAAACATCTTCCCAACATCTACTCTGTCTAGGCCATTCAGTGTTCTGTATGTTTCAAGTCGATCCCCCCACCTCATCATTCTAAACTCCAATGAGTATAGACCCAGAGTCCTCAAACATTCCTCATATATTAAGCTGATCATTTCTAGAACCATTCTTGTGAATCTCCTCTGAACACGCTGCAGGGCCAGTACATCCTTCCTGAGATATGGGGCCAAAACTGCGCACAATACTCCAAATGTGGCCTGCCTAGAGCCTAATACAGCATCAGAGGTCCATCCCTGCTTTTCTATTCGAGCCTCTCAAAATAAATGCCATCATTGCATTTGCCTTCCTAACTACTGACTCAATCTGCAAGTTTACTTTGAGGAATCCTGGGTTAGATCTCCCAAATCTCTTTGTACTTCAGACTTCTGAATTTTCTGTGTTACGACATGGGGTAAACTCTCCTGCTTAATTTAAAAATAGCAACACAGAAAAGATTTATCCCATGTAGTAATCTGTAAAAATTTGAGTAGCCAAGAACTATGTAAAGTAAAAATTAACAACTTTATTTCTTAAAGTAATACAGAGAATAAATAACTAACCACTATTTACAATTTATTTCTCTAACCTATCTTTTACCTTCCTTTCTATAATACTAATCTAATAAAACAACACTTAGAGCATAGAACATAGAACAATACAGCGCAGAACAGGCCCTTCGGCCCTCGATGTTGCGCCAACCTGTGAACTATTCTCAGCTCGTTCCCCTACACGATCCCAAAATCATCCATATGTTTATCTAAGGATTGTTTAAATCTCCGTAATGTGCTGAGAAAAGGGGGGACTGAGGGGGGGAGGGGCATCGAACTGTGTCTTATTTTCTCCTTGTTAGGAATTTCTGCGTCACAGGTTACTGATCAAAAAGGTCCTTTTAAGAGTGAGTTTCCTTTTCAAGCAGTCTGTTACATGCTAGGACTTGGCAGTTCTCCTCTCAACTGTTCAATTTTACCCCAGAGCATCAGATTGCTTTTAAGATTGTCAATATACTCAATTCAAACTTACTGGAAATTGGTATTTTTTCAGAGTATAATTTAAATTGATTGGCCAAATTCGAATTTGTTTTTGTCTCCAGGCAATAAACTACTCGAGTTGTTCGACCCAGCATTACATTGTTGCATAATTGAGAACACTTAGTGCTGTATCCAGTAGTTCTGCTGCTTTTAACTCTCTTAAAGGTACACCATATCTTCATAACATTCATCCCATTTGGAAAATAGTCCCTTTTTCTATTCTTCTTACCAAAGTGCATGACCTCATACTTTCCCACATTGTACTCCAACTGCCCACTTATTTGCCCACTCTCCTAACCTGTCCAAATCCTTCTGCAGCCTCCCTAACTCCACAATACTACCTGTCCCTCTACCTATCTTTGTATCACCTGCAAACATATCCAGAATGCCCTCAGTTCCTTCATTGTTAATGTATAAAGTGAAATGTTGTGGTCCCAACACTGAGCCTTGCAGAACACCACTTGTCACCATCTGCCATACTGAGAAGAATCCTTTTATCCTCGCTCTCTGCTTTCTGCCAGACAGTCAAGCTTCTCTGCATACAAGCACCTTGCCTCTAACACCATGGGCCCTTATCTTACTCAGCAGCCTCCTGTGCAGCACATGTCAAAGGCCTTCTTGAAGTCCAGTAGAAAACATCCATTGGTTCTCCTTGGTTAACCTGCTCACTACTTCCTCAAAGATGTTCAGCAGATTTATTAGGCATGTCTTACCCTTAGTGAAACCATGCTAACTTTGCCCAATTTACCATACAGTTCTGAATATTCAAAAATCTCATCCTTCACAATGGATTCCAGGATCTTACCCACAACCGAGGTTAGGCTAATTGGTCTGTAATTTTCTGTATTTTGCCTTACTCCCTTTTTAACAGGGGTGTGATATTAGCAATTTTCCAGTCCTCTGGGACCCTCCCAGATTCTAGCGATTCCTGAAAGATCACCACTAACGCCTCCACTGTCTCTTCAGTTACCCCCTTAGAACTCTAGGGTGTAGTCCATCTGGTCCAGATGATTTATCCATCTTCAGGCCATTCAGTTTTTCTAGCACCTTCTCCTTAGTGACAGCCACCATACTCAGCTCTGCCCCTCACTCTCTTGAGTCTTCAGGATATTACTCATGTCTTCTACCATGAAGACTGACGTGAAGTAATTATTCAGTTCCTCCGCCATTCCCTTGTTCCCCACTACTATCTCTCTAGCATCGTTTTCCAGGAGCCCAATGCCCATTTTTGCCTCTCTTTTGCTCTTTATATATCTAAAGAAACTTTATATTACTGGCTAATTTACCTTCATATTTAATCTTCTCCCTCTTTATTTCTTTTTTTTTTGTTGCCCTCTGTTGGTCTTTGTAAGCTTCCCAATGCTCTAGCTTCCCACTGCCCTTTGCCACATAATATGCTTTCTCTTTTGCTATTATGCTATCCCAGACTTTCCTAATCAGCCATGGTTGCCCATCTTTCCTATGCCATGCATCTTTTCCCTTGGGTTGAGGAAGTGAGTTTACTGTAATAATTATTTACCATTTCATAATTGCTTACTATTTAATGCATTTGCTATATCCCTGATACCTATGTCAGAATGTAATCCATTCAATCATTTTCTTTGAACCAAGGTTTATTGGTGAGAGTCAGAGAAAGTAGGTACTGCAGATGCTGGAGATCAGAGTTGAGAGTGTGGTGCTGGAAAAGCACAGCAGGTCAGGCAGCATCCGAGGAGCAAGAGAATCGACGTTTCAGGCATAAGCCTTTCATCAGGAATGTGAACATGGGGTGGGTCTGGGAGTGGAGAAGGGGGCTGATAGATAAACAAGAGGGTAGGGTGGGTGGGGTGAATGTAGCTGGAAAAGGTAGATTCAGTTGGGAAGAATTGTGATGGGTCGATTTGGAAGCTGGACAGGTCAAGGAGGTGGTGCCAAGTTGGAGGATCTGGGATGAGGTGATGAGGAGGAGAGATTTGGAAACTAGTGAAGTCAATGTTGATGCCGTGTGGTTGAAGGGTCCCGAGGCAGAAGATGAGGTGTTCGTCCTTCAGGCATCGGGTGGCTTGGATTTGGTGGTGGAGGAGGCCCAGGATATCCATGTCCTTGGCGGAGTGGGAGGGGATCTGGAAGTGATTGGCCACTGGGCGATGGGGGTGTTGGGTACATGTATGCCAGGGTTGTTCCCTGAAACACTCCGCAAGTTGGCATCCTGTCTCCCTGACGTGGAGGAGACAACATCGAGAGCAACTGACACGATAGATGAGGTGTTTGGGTGTGCAGGAAAATCTCTGCCTGATGTGAAAAGATCCTTTGGGGCCTTGGATGGAGATGAGGAGGGAGGTGTGGGCGCAGATTTTATACCTCTTGTGGCAGCAAAGGAAAGTGCCAGGTGTGGAGGGTGGGTTGGTGGGGAGGCATGGACCTAATGAGGGAGTCGCAGAGAGAATAGTCACAGAGGGAATGGTCTCTGCCGAATGCTGGTGGGGGCAGGAAGGGAAATATATCTTTGGTAGTGGTGTCAGATTGGAAGTTGTGGAAATGGCAGAGGATAATTCGGTGCAAGTATCAAATGTAGATTTGTGAAGTGTTCAAAGAATCATTCACCTTCTGGTCCGAGGCAATCCACAGATATTGCCCTCTTGCAATTTTATGCAACTTCCCACTGCCCTTCATGTGAGTAACCAGGACTCGATATCTAGCAATCCCATGAATAGGAGAATGTCCCAGTGCTGAAAGAAATGCTGTTGGAGCTGGTGAAACTAAACTTTTTGCCGACAGGGTCATAAAATGTCAGACCTGAGGTAGAACATTCAGCCCATTCAGAGGGAAAGCAACAGCCGGATGGTATTGTCGCTGGACTGTTCACCAGGGTTCAAATCCACCCCGACAGATGGTGGCATTTAAATTCAATACAAATCTGCAATTAGGAGTCTAATGATGACAATGAATCCACTGTTGATCAATGTTTACTAATATCCTTTAGGGAAGGAAACGGCTGTCCTTACTTGGTCTGGTCTACATGTGTCTCTGGACACACAGCAATGTGGTTGACTCTTAGACTGCTCACTGAGCAATTAGGGGTGGGCAATAAAAGCTGCCTAACCAGCAACGCCCTTGTCCTGCAAATGGATTAAAAACAAGCCCATTGAGTCTCCTTCACCATTCAATGACATCATGGTTGATCTGATCATCCTCAACCCCACTTTCCGGCCTTTTCCCCATGACCCTTGGTTCACTTTCTGGGTCACAGTCTGTCCACCTCAGCCTTGAATATATCGAATGACCAAACCTGCATAGTCCTCTGTGATAAAAATCTCCACAGATTCAATATCTCATGTGATGGGTGGAGTCTCACAAGGATCTGTTCTCGGCCCCACAGTTTGTATCAATGGTGTAGATGAGGTGATTGACGTACGGCGGGTAAATCTGCAGATGGCACAGAGTTGATAGGAAAGTATGTTGTGAAGGTAGCATAAGAAGGACACGGACTGATGTAGATAGGCAAAGTGAAGGATCTTAAATCTTGCCGATGGAGTATAACATAGAAAAACGATCATTTAAGTAGGAAGAAAAAGACTTTAAAAGCATAATTTACATTGAGAATAAATGTAACATTTTGAGGTGTGGAGGGATTGAGGTATTGTGGGAAATAGGAACAGAAGTAGGCCATTGCGTCCCCCGAGTCTATTCGACCGTTCAGTGAGATCCTGGCTGGTCTGTGAGCCAGCTCCACATACCTGCCTTTGGCCCATTTCTCTCAATATCTTTGCTCAACAAAAAAAATTATCAATCTCAGATTTAAAATTTATGAACTGATCCAGCATTGGTTGCCATTTGGAAGAGAGTTCCAAACATCTCCCACCCTTTGTGTGTAGAAGTGCTTCCTGACATCTCTCCTGAATGGACTGGCCCTAATTCTCAGACTATGCCCACTCCCCCTGGTTTTAGAGTCCCCAGCCATGGGAAACTGTTTCTCTTTTTCCACCTTGTCTGTTCCTGTTAATATCATGGACACATCAATCAGATCTCTCCTGAACCTTCTAAGTTCTAGGGAAAACAGGCTCAATTTGTCTGATCGCTCCTCATAATTTAACCCCTGAAGTCCAGGTTTCTTTCTTGTAAACCTATGATGTATTTTAAAGCAAGAGGAACAAGATAAATGAAGATATAAAAGGAACCTAAGGGGCACCACACAGAAGGTGGTGTGTGTATAGAATGAGCTGCCAGAGGAAGTGCTGGAGGCTGGTACATTTACAACATTTAAAAGACATCTGGATGGGTACATGAATAGGAAGGGTTTAGAGGGATATGGGCCAAATGCTGGCAAATGGGACTAGATTAGGTTAGGTCAGCATGGACGAGTTAGAATGGCAGGTCTTTTCCTGGCCTAACTAGTGACACCCTGTATTCCTTCTATGCCCAGATCTCCTCACAATACTCCAAGTGGGGTCTAAGCGAGATTATGTATAACTGCAGCATAACTTCTGCATCCTTGTACTCTCGTCCTCTAGGTATTAAGAATAGCATCCAATTAGCTTTTTATTTTGATAATTTTCTCTACTTGATTGTGACATTTTATGAATCACAAAAAAGTTATTATGCATGTACAGCAAGTGATTGCAAAAGCTAATGTAATGCTATCCTTTATAATGCGAGGAACTCCACATATAAGTAAGGATGTTGTGCTTCAGTTATACAGGGCAGTGGTGAGACTACATCATGAAATTTGTGTGCAGGCATGGTAAATGTACTGGAGAAGGCTCAGAGGAAGTTAACTGGATTGATTTCTGGAATGGTTGGATTCACTAATGAGTAAAGATTAGACAGGCGAGAACAAACAGAAACAGAAATTGCTGGAGAAACTCAGCAGGTCTGGAAGCATCTATACAGAGAGAGACAGAGTTAAAGTTCGAAGTCCAATGATATTTCTTCAGTACAGGATCAGTCTCGGTCCTCAGAACTGGTCACTGGACTCAAAACATTTAACTCTGTTTTCTCTCCTCAGGTGCTGTCAGACCTGCTGAGTTTCTCCAGCAAATTCTGTTTTAATTTGTTTCAAACTACAATCCACAGTTCTGAGATGTATTTTAGGAGGGCTTGAGTCGTTTTCAAACAAATGGGCGGCACGGTGGCACAGTGGTTAGCACTGCTGCCTCACAGCGCCTGAGACCCGGGTTCAATTCCCACCTCAGGCGACTGACTGTGTGGAGTTTACACATTCTCTCCGTGTCTGCGTGAGTTTCCTCCAGGTGCTCCAGTTTTCTCCCACAGTCCAAAGATGTGCAGGTTAGGTGAATTGGTCATGCTAAATTACCCGTAGTGTTAGGGGCCGGGGTAAATGTCGGGGGGTGGGTTGCGCTTCAGTGGGTCAGTGTGGACTTGTTGGGCCGAAGGGCCTGTTTCCACACTATAAGTAATCTTAAAAAAAAAAATCACCATCGCTCTTTGAAACTTTTGTGAAGTTTCTGAGAACCTGGATGGCCTTGACAAGTTGGAAATGGAAAGAATGTTTATTCTTGGCAATGCCTCCAGAATGAAAGGACACCCTTTCAGAATTAGGGTTGCTCTTTTTGGACAGAGATTAGGGGATTGCTTTTTTGCCTCAGACAGTTGCGTGACTCACTATCTGAAACGATCCTGGAGAAGAAATATTCTGACGGCAAAGGAATTGAGATTAGTGGAGCTAATGAAGAATGTTGGACAGTGAAAACACAAACAGATCAGCCATGATCCCATTGAATGGCAGAACAGGCTTCAGGGGTCAAATACCTGACGTCTGCTCTGAACTCAGTGACTACGTGTTATTCCTGGGACTTATCAGGGAGCAATGTGGAGCTGACACCGGATCAAAGCTAACGCCAGGCTTATAGGTCATGCTTTAAACAATCTCAGATACTGCACAATTTCTGTGCACATGTTCACAGCTCAAGTTGGTCAGGTCTTTCCAGAAGCTTCTGTTTACTCTTTGAGTTTACTTTCACACTAAGTGAAAGATCCCAAGCCAATGGGATTCACTGCCAAGCAAACGTCCTACACCATACTTGAAACAACACGAACACAGGATTAACCAACCACAGTGAACATAGATCTGTCAACAGAGTAGTATAATCAAATGCAGATCAATTAAACCATTGATCATTACACACCTCCCTTTGATTCCATTTGTGGATTTCTTCCCACCAGTGAAGACTCTAGTTCCCTCAATTTCTTCCCACGTAAATTCATAGGAGCAGAATTAGGCCATTCCGCCCATTGAGTCTGCTCTGCCATTCGATTGTGGCTGATATGGTCCTCACACCCATTTTCCTGCTTTCTCCCCATATCCCTTCAACCCAGAACCAATTAAAATTCTGTCTAACTTCTCCTTAAATTTACTCACTGTCCCAGCATCCACTGCACTTTGGAGTGGTGAATTCCACAGATTCACAGCCCTTTGGGAGAAATAGCTCCTTCTCGACTCTGTTTTAAATTTGCTACCCCTTATCCCAAGACTATGATCTCTCGTCTCAGAATGCCCCCCAAGTGGAAGCATCTGCCCCACGTCTATTTTATCCTCACCTTTTATCTGCCTCAATTTGATCTCCCCTTGTTCTTCTAAATTCCAGAAAGTATAGACCTAAACTGTTCAACTCTCTTCATACAACAAACCCCTCATCTCTGAGATCAGCCTAGTGAACATCTTCTGAACTGCCTCCAATGCCACTACATCTTTCCTCAAATAAGGGGACCAAAACTGACCGTAATACTCCAGGCATGGTCTCACCCGTACCTTGTATAGTTTATATTTTTACCTTTATATTCTATTCCTTTTGCTATAAAAGCTAACATTCCATTTGCTTTCTGTATTATCTGCTGTACCTGCACCCTAGTTTTCTGTGACTCATGAATGAGTATGCCTAGATCCCTCTGCACCAGAGCACCCTGAAGTCTCTCCCCATTAAGATAATAGGTTGCCTTCTCATTCTTTCAACCATTCACTTATCCGTGTTAAACTCCATCTGCCACATTTTGGCTCACTCTCCTAACCTATTGATATCCCTTTGTCAGGTTCTTATTTCCTCACTGTAATTTACCATCCCATTTATTTTTGCGTTGTCCACAAATTTTGGCTATAGACCCTTTATCCCTGTAATGAAGTTGTCAATGTAGATTATAAATAACTGGGGTCCAAGGACTGAACTCTGTAGCACCCCACTAGTTACATCTCACCATCCAGATAAAAAGCCCATTCATCCTGACTCTAACTTGTGTCCATTAGCCAGTCATCTATGCAAGATAATAAATTACCTCTAATTCCATATGATCCCACCTTGTGGATTAATCTTTTGTGTGGCACCTTATCAAATGCCTTTTAGAAGTCACATGACACCAGGTTATAATTCAAGTGAAGTGTCAAGTGCCACTTCACCAAACAAAGAGACAGCGCTCCGAAAGCTTGTGATTTCAAATAAACCTGTTGGATGTGTGACTTCTGACTTTGTCCACCCCAGCCTCTCCACATCATGACTTCTTATCTTGTTGCTGTTGCAGAGAGCTCCAGGTCATGGTGACATTATATCGGCACATATTCAATATATTCTCAGTGATTGATTGGACTTCTGGATCTCCCTCACCATATAGAACCCCTACTGTGTGGAAGAACGCCATTTGGCCCATTGAGTCCACACACCCTCTTCAAACAGCATCTCTCTTAGACCCACCCCCCTCTAAGAGAAAGTGAGGACTGCAGATGCTGGCGATCAGGGTTGAGAATGTGTTGCTGGAAAAGCACAGCAGGTCAGGCAGCATCCAAGGAACAGGAGAATCGACGCCCCCCTGAAGAAGGGCTCATGCGGCGGCACGGTGGCACAGTGGTTAGCACTGCTGCCTCACAGCACCAGAGACCCGGGTTCAATTCCCGCCTCAGGCGACTGACTGTGTGGAGTTTGCACGTTCTCCCTGTGTCTGCGTGGGTTTCCTCCGGGTGCTCCGGTTTCCTCCTACAGTCCAAAGATGTGCAGGTCAGGTGAATTGGCCATGCTAAATTGCCCGTAGTGTTAGGTAAGGGGTAAATGTAGAGGTATGGGTGGGTTGCGCTTCGGCGGGTCGGTGTGGACTTGTTGGGCCGAAGGGCCTGTTTCCACGCTGTAATGTAATCTAATCTAATCGATTCTCCTACTCCTTGGATGCTGCCTGACCTGTTGCACTTTTCCAGCAACACATTTTCACCACCCCCCTCTAACCCTATCCCGGTGACCCAGGATTCTCCTTGGCTAACCCACCTAGCCTGTACATCCCTGAATACTATGGGCAATTGAGCATGGCCTATCCACCTAGCCTGCGCATCTTTGGATTACGGTAGAAACCGGAGCACCCCCAGGGGAAACTCACACAGACATAGAGAAGGTGCAAACTCCACACAGACAGGCGCCCGAGGCTGGAATCAAACCCAGCTCCCTAGCACTGTGAGGCATCAGTGCTAACCACTGATGCCACCCAGGACTGACCAACTTCTCAATCGTAATACCTATGTTGCTGTAGCAGGGGATTCTGCAATGGTAATGTTTGTGACAATATGTACTTTTATGTGGGATTTGTTCTGTCATGTTTCTCTTGAAGGCAAATGTTGCCAACCTGGTGTGAGGCTTCTGCTCCATGAAAAGCAGGGTACATAGCTGTTTTTTTTAAAATTAGACAAAGCAAGCATGAAGATGTGGAATTGGGCTGACAAAGACCCAGGATTTTAGTTTCATGCTTATAGTGTTGAAGTTGGGGATTTGGAGTTGAACCTGCTGGATTCTTCTCTCTCTCTCTCTCACACACACACTCTCTGTCTCTCTCTCTCTCACTCTCTGTCTCTCTCTCTCTCCCTGACTCTGACTCTGTCTCTGTCTTGCCTAAGGTGTGTTGAGGCGATCCTGCTATGTTGGTTTGGAGATGCTGGTGTTGGACTGGGGTGCACAAAGTTAAGAATCACACAACCCCAGGTTATAGTCCAACAGGTTTATTTGGAAGCACTAGCTTTTGGAACAACACTCCTTCGTCAGGTGGTTGTCACCTGATGAAAAATCAGCACTCCGAAAGCTAGTGCTTCCAAATAAACCTATAGGATTATAACCTGGTGTTATCTGCTATATTGGAACAGTTGATGACTAGTAGTTCAGTAATATATTATTTTATTAAGTATTATATATAAGGTGATGTCAGTTATTCATTTCTTGTTTGTATTTCATCTGTAGTGTAATAATAAAGTGTGTTTTGCTTAAAGCTAAATAGTTTGACCAACTGAATTACGTCTGGAACGCAGCACCTTACACATCTTTAAATAAGGTAAAAGATATATTTTGAGGGAATTTGGTCTGGTCCATAACACATTGAATTTCAAGGGAAAATAGCTATATTTTCTTTACTCTGAGATATTTATTGCCCAGCATTTATATGGCATTAATATTACCTGTCACTCATCAGCCCAAGGCTGGATGGTGTCCAGGTCTTGCTGCATGTGGGTGTGCACTACTTTAATGCCCAAGGAATTACAAATGATGTTGAATATTGCAGCAACCATCAGTGAATATCCCCACGGTCTTACTTTATGATGGAGTGAAGGTGATTGATAAAGCAACTGAAGATGATTGGGCCTGGGATTCTTACCTTAAGAAAGTCCTCCAGAAATCTCCTGTAACATTTGACCTCTAAAACTACAGGCATCTTCTTGAAAATAATTATGATTGCGATCAGTGAATAATGTTTCTTTCTGATATGTGACATTTTGGCCTGTGATACTGGAGATCTCAGGAGGAAGCTGATATAGATCGTCTATTCAACACTTCAGGC
Source organism: Chiloscyllium plagiosum (assembly GCF_004010195.1). Classification (NCBI taxonomy): domain Eukaryota; kingdom Metazoa; phylum Chordata; class Chondrichthyes; order Orectolobiformes; family Hemiscylliidae; genus Chiloscyllium; species Chiloscyllium plagiosum. The sequence continues at coordinate 3,762,026 of NC_057715.1, read as the reverse complement.
TGAGGTGGATACAAATGCTTTGTCTTTGTTTTTTGCTCTGATGTGCTGGTGTCTCCCAGCACTGAGGATATTTGTGGAATCTCCTCCTTTATTGAGTTGTTTAATGCTCCATCACCATTCATGACTCGATGTGCAGAACTACAGAGTTTAGGTCTCATCAGTTAATTGTGGGAGCACTGAGAGTTGTCCCTTGTATGCTGTTTGGAATGCTTGGCATTCAATGTAGTGGCCTCATCAGGTTGACGACTCATATATAGGTATGTTTGCTCCCAAGTGACCTCCCACATTCTTCACTGAACCACTGAAGAAATGGAACAGTACATGCTGCACAAATTTAAATGTGAGCAGTGGTGACAAGTTAAAATGTGAGTGGGTGTTGGAATATCGATGTGTTCATACATCGCAATACTGTTTCATAGAGACAAAAGCTATAATGTGGGAAGAATTTGTTGAATCATTTTCTCAAAAGTGCATTCCAATGCTGCTCTAATGAAAAAAAGACGTTAGTGTCACAGCAATAGGAGGAACACTGCAAGTGTGGAATTAGAGGATGTTTTAAAAAAGAAAAAATATAGTTTTTGAGTGCAATAAAAGTGAATAACCACCTGCTGTGAAAGGATTTGAGGCCTCTTAGCTCAATTTGACATAAATGTTCCTTGTAAAACTTTAACTCTGGCTGCAATTGGTAGAGAAAAAATGGTAAGCTGGAAATGGATGAAACAACATTCAAATTTCACTTAAAAAAGAGGAAATAAGGGGCTTTTGCAAATTCTGAGTTGGGTTGGAAACAGAAGCCACCTTGATAATTTCTTTATCAAATTGATAATTGTTGGAGTGAGCATATACGACCTGCAATAAGAACTAGGAGCAGGAGTAGGCCGAAAGCCTCTCGAGCCAAGTCCGCCATTCAATAAGATGATGGCTGATCTTTTAGTGGCCTCAGCTCCACTTACCCGCCCTCTCACCATATCCCTTAATTCTTTTACTGTTCAAAAATCTATCTTTGCCTTAAAAACATTCAACCAGGAAGCCTCAACTATTTCACTGGGCAGCAAATTCCACAGATCCACAACCTTTTGGTAAAGAATTTCCTTCTCAGCTCAGTCCTAAATCTGTTCCCCTTTATTTTGAGACTAAGCCCCCTAATTATTGTTTTACCCACCAGTAGAAACAACCTCCCTGCTTCTATCCTATCTATTCCCTCCATAATTTTATATGTATCTATATGATCCCCTCTCCTTCTTCTAAACTCCAATAAGTATGCTCCCAGTCTACTCAAATCTAGTGAATTTGAAGGTGGGGATTATGGGAAACTCCGAAGGTACCTTGTCAACCATCCTGCTCAAACTCAACTGTCCCAACAAGGAGACTGGGGCTGGTGAGGCCCACCCGAAGCGGACCAGTTGGGACCCTTTCAGTGGAAGTCAATGCACATTCCAAGACCTCACCTTCTCTCACCAAGATCTAACTGAGTGGGAGGAAATGTCCACCCCAGCAGATTCCCTGTGCAAAGAGGAGAGGCTGCTCCTTCCTTGATAAATCCTCTACGGCCCATTGAAGTGCCTGTCCATGTGTTACCTCTTCCCACTCCCATCCCTTGGTTCCCTCACCGTGTGGCATCTCAAACCCTCCTCCCCTCCCCCACCACCACCACCACCACCTCTCCCACTCTGCATCCCCACCTCCACCTCCCACCCAACTATCTTGTTGAGGCTTGCTAACTTGGCACCTTGAGGAGACCAGCAAAACCTGTATGATCCCAATTTGGCCCAGATGCCCGAAGTGCAGTACTGACAGTGGGCACTGCCCCCTGTGGTACAGGAGAAATGCTGCATTCTGCTGCATGGCCAACAGCTCCCAGAGGCTTGTCTTCTGGTTCCTGAGCTACAGAAATCCTGCCTCCAGTCTATTAACAGCTTGAGAGTTGGGGCCAAACCCACTGCCATATTTTAAATTCCAGCCCTAAGGCATGTGTAATGGGACAAGGTATTTAACCCTTCCTTGATAATAAGTACAGTGAATTATCAGACACATCTCTGCCTCTCATCTTAGAGTCTTAGAATCCCTACAGCATGGAAACAGGCCTTTGGCCCCAACAAATCCACACCAACACTCCAAAGAGTATCCCACCCAAACCCAAACCCAATCCCCATTACTCAACAGTTACCCTGACTAACCGTTTATTTTTATTTAAAGTATAAGGAAAGGATTATCGAACAGGTTTATGCATACTGTGAGATGGAAGTGACTCTACAGCCATGCTAACCTTACCAGCCTATAAGGTCATGATAATTCTATGCAATGAATCTATACATGAACTCAACACTCCTGCTGTTTGACTTTTCAGTCGCCTCCAAACACATCTTAGAGGAGCAGATATTTTTATAGCTACTGTATAATAACACCTTGTATAAATTCAGACACCCACAAGGATATCGTAGAACACCCTATTAAGGTAGGATGAACTTTTATCTATTTAACTCCATTTCAAATTTTGACATGATTCCCATCCAATTTCCTAATGAAACAAGCGAGAAATGCTTCCAAATCAAGCAGCATCTACAGAGATAAAAACAAATTTAGTGTCTTCATATTATAATCTCCATTAGTGGTTTTTCACATAATCGAGGTGAAATTGCTTTTTACAGGTGTCCATCCTGTTACATTTATGCAGTTGAGAAACAAAACACAAAGTAGTTTATAATAAGACATCCAATGATCTTCAAAATTTCTGCCCTCATATTGCCAATAATTTCCATTGAGAACCAATTCCCTGTTAATAGGGTTGCATGTTGAGATTTAGAACTGAGCAATTTGAGGTGATTTAAAGCTTGTTCTTACCTTTCCCCCAATATCAGGACATGTGACATGGATTGATGATTAACCATGATCCATGAGCTATGATTGCAGAAGTCAAGACCTGCCCACAGCTGATACTGTGAACTGAAGGGTCTCCTTTCATTCAATCATTCTGAGAGAATCAATACAATGTGATTTTTTAACACTTTCTGCCATTTAGAATTATAAAGCATTATTCATAAACTATTATGTCTTGTGGCTTTGATTTTTAATTGTGTATTCACTAGTTTCAATTGTATACATAAGTTATTTGCCATGTTCATTTTTTATTCAAAGAGCATTTCATAGTCATGTTCTTTCTTCATAATGCAGTGACTTAATAATGCTGGCTCCATTCCATTGTAGAATATGTTGCCACATATGCAAATTTTCATTGGTTATAATTCATCTTTGATGTAAATAATTGTCAGAGAAGATCTGACAGCACAAATGCAGCTTTAAATGATATCTTTTTCTTTGCTGTCGGGGTGTGTTATAACTCCAACCTGAGTTCATCCAATACTACTCCATGGGAGAAGACCTCAGTTATGTTGGTCAACCCAACTGATTTCACGTTGGGTCAGAACCATATAGATAAGCAGCTTCACTGGTGAATTTAAACACAATTGAAACTAAGATTCAATTGTCTACTTCACAAATGAAAAATGGGTCCAAATTATTTTGATACCTGAAAGTTCCTTCAAAAGACTTGTGACACATAACAAGTATTCAGTCATCAATTTGCTGTCATTGCCTCAAGTGAAACTTTAGTACATTCTCTTCCTTCTTTTGCTAAAATGCACCAATTATTAAATACTGCATGACATTGATACAAGGTCTGGAAAGGAGCATAAATGAAACCCTTTTTAATGACAAATACATTTGTATAGTTTGCCTTACTTGATCATGGCTATCTCACGTTGAATGCTTCCACTTCTCCTGTCATAGAAGTGTCAATGTGGCTAAAATACAATCCGCCGTATGTGTTGACAGCTCCTGATCTGAGCGTTTTTTTGTGAAAAGTACCTACCTGCTACTGAACACAACACAGTACACTTGCTCATGTAAACAGCACATTTGTTGATGAGAAGCCACTTAATTTTTGATTTTGTTACATAATCATAGTAGTTGCCACAATAAATATGACGCTGCGTAATTATTCTTAAAATTAATTTCTTAATTATTTGAATAGTTTTTGCAATATCTGGAAGCCAATTTATAATGAAATGTTCATTTAAGTGAATTCTAATGATACACCAACATTTTACATGGACTGGTTGAACATTCATTTTAATTGATTGCTTTAAACCACACATCTGATTTTGTACAGCTTACGAACCTAGTTGCTGAAATCATTAGATGTCTCGTGCAAATAACATCAAGGACTTGCAGTTAAACCATTACCCACTATTGTAAGCCAAAGTAGACCTCAAAGTAAAGCCAATACCGGATGCATTTGTAATGTCATATGTTTAAGACAAGTGATACCAGAGAGACTTTGTGTCTTGGTGGGTGGCGCGGTGGCACGGTGGTTAGCATTGCTACCTCATAGCACCAGTAGACCTGGGTTCAATTCCCGCCTTAGGCAACTGTCTGTGTGGAGTTTGCATATTCTCCCTGTGTTTCTGTGGGTTTCCTCCCACAGTCCAAAAATGTGCAGGTTAGGTGAATTGGTCATGCTAAATTGCTTGTAGTGTTAGGTATAGGGGAATGGGCCTGGGTGGGTTGCTCTTTAGAGGGTCAGTGTGGACTTGTTGGGCTGAAGGGTCTGTTTCCACACTGTAAGTAATCTAATCTTCTGTCACTCTCTGTTCTCAGAGATAAACCAAACAATACTTGTTTGGTAGCCCCAGATTGTTTAATTAGACTGCTTTATGGCTGGTGTAAAAACTACAGTATTTAGTTATTTGTATTTGGTAAAATACAAAATACAGATACAATGTAAACAATATCTTCACAGTATTTCATTGTACCTTTGTGAGGAAACAATACACCATCGATCATGATGTATAAGATAACTTTTCAAGCATCTAAAAATCATTCTAAAAACATGGAGTCAACTTATATACCATGTTTAAATTGTAAGACATCAGTGTAGGTGAACATCACTTTAAAATGATGATAAAATATCATAATGGTCATTCATTGTAAACCAATGTGATGTGATACATTGAATTAACTGATAATACAACGTTGCTTTTAACCATAAAATTTAGAACCTTTAAGCTCATTATGTTTGGCCTCAAAGACAAAGAGTTTTTTGAAAAATGTTCTGAGTCACTTTAGCTATTTTATCATCATAAGGATCCCACTCTGAATTAGATGTAGCAGAATTTCAGAATAATCTCTCCACAATAATTCCTTCCTCTCTATTCTTTCAATTAGAAATTCCATATTTACCAAATGTTCTGATGACATTCAGGGCCTGAATAGAACACAGAACAATACAGTGCAGAACAGACCCTTCAGCCCTTGATGTTGGCCGCCCCTCAAACTATTCTCAGCTCGTCCCCCTACACTATCCCATCATCATCCATGTGCGTATCCAAGGATTATTTAAATCTCCGTAATGTGGCTGAGTTGACTACATTAGTGGGTAGGGCGTTCCACACCCTTACCACTCACTGCGTAAAGAACCTGCCTCTGACATCTGTCTTTAATCAATCACCCCTCAATTTGTAGTTGTGCCCCCTCGTACAAGCTGACGTCATCGTCCGAGGAAAAAGACTTTCACTGTCTATCTTATCTAATCCTCTGATCATCTTGAATGTCTCTATCAAATCCCCTCTTAGCCTTCTTCTTTCCAATGAGAACAGACCCATGTCTCTCAGCCTTTCCTCTTAAGACCTTCCCTTCAGACCAGGCAGCATGCTGGTAAATCTTCTCTGCACTTTTTCCAATGCTTCCACGTCCTTTCCGAAATAGGGGGACCAGAACTGTACACAATATTCTAAGTGTGGCCACAACAGCGTTTTGTATAGTTGCAGCATGATATTGCGGCTCCGGAACTTAATCCCTCTACGAATGAAACCTAACACATCATATGCCTTCTTAACAGCACTATCCACCTGGGTGGCAACTATCAGGGATCTATGTACATGGACTCCAAGATCCCTCTGCACATCCACACTACCAAGAATCTTTCCATTGACCCGACACTCTGCCTTCCTGTTATTCTTTCCAAAGTGAATCACCTCACATTTAGCTGCGTTGAACTCCATTTGCCACCTCCCAGCCCAATTCTGCAGTTTATCAAAGTGCCCTGCAATCTGCAACATTCTTCCACACTGTCCACCACTCCACCGACTTTAGTGTCATCTGCAAATTTACTAATCCATCCACCTATGCCTGTGTCTAAGTCATTTATAAAAATGACAAACAGCAGTGGTCCCAAAACAGATCCTTGTGGCACACCACTAGTAACCGGACTCCAGGCTGAATATTTGCCATTAACCACCACATGCTGCCTTCTTTCAGAAAGCCAGTTTCTAATCCAAACTGCTAAATCACCCTCAATTCCATGCCTCTGCATTTTCTCCAACAGCCTACCGTGTGGAACCTTATCAAAGGCCTTACTGAAGTCCATGTACACCACGTCAACTGCCTTACCCTCATCCACATGTTTGTTCACCTTCTCAAAAAACTCAGTGAGGTTTGTGAGACATGACCTGCCCTTGATGAAACCATGTTGACTATCTGAAATCAAATTGTTGCTTGCTAGATGATTATAAATCTTATCTCTTAAAATCCTTTCCAAAACATTTCCTACAACAGAAGTAAGGTTCACTGGTCTATAATTACCTGGTCATCTCTTCTGCCCTTCATGAACAAGGGCAAAACAAGGGTACTAAACCTGTAGACAATGATAACTCAAATATCAAAGCCAAAGGCTCTGCTATCTCCTCCCTAGCTTCCCAGAGAATCCTCGGATAAATCCCATCCAGCCCAGGGGACTTGTCTACTTTCACTCCTTCTAGAATTGATAACACCTGGGCGGCACGGTGGCACAGTGGTTAGCACTGCTGCCTCACAGCGCCAGAGACCCGGGTTCAATTCCCGCCTCAGGCGACTCTCTGTGTGGAGTTTGCACCTTCTCCCTGTGTCTGCGTGGGTTTCCTCCGAGTGCTCCGGTTTCCTCCCACAGTCCAAAAATGTGCAGGTTAGGTGAATTGGCCAAGTTAAATTGCCCGTAGTGTTAGGTGAAGGGGTAAATGTAGGGGAATGGGTCTGGGTGGGTTGCGCTTCGGCGGGTCGGTGTGGACTTGTTGGGCCGAAGGGCGTGTTTCCACGCTGTAAGTAATCTAATCTAATCTAAAAACCTGTTTGTAACTAACCTCAATCCTTTCTAGTCTAATATCTCTTACCTCATTCTTCTCCTCGACAATATTCTCCTTTTCCTGAATGAACACTGATGAGAAATGTTCGCTTAGCACTTCTCTGATTTCTACTGGGTCCACACTCAACTTCCCACTTCTGTCTTTGACTGGCCCTATTCCTACCCTAACCATCCTTTTATTCCTCACATACCTATAGAAAGCTTTAGGGTTCTCCTTTATTCTATTTACTAAAGACTGGTCGTGTCCTCTCTTTGCTCTTCGTAACTCTCTCTTTAAATCCTTCCTTGCTGATCTGTAACTCTCCATCGCCTCATCTGAACCATCTTGCCTCATCAACACATAAGCCTCCTTCTTCTTCATAACAAGAGATGCAATTTCTGTAGTAAACCACCGTTCCCCTACCTTATCACTTCCTTCCTGCCTGATAGGGACATACCTATCAAGGACATGCAATAGCTGTTCCATTGTCTGCATCACCCGTATTTTGCTGCCCCATTCTATGCATCCTAATTCCTGCCTAATTGCATTAGAATTGCCCTTGCCCCATCGATAACTCTTGGCCTGTGACATGTACTTATCCCTTTTCATCGCTCAACTAAACATAACTGAATTATGGTCACTCTCTCCAAAGTACTCACCTACAACTAAATCAAACCTACCTGCCTATCTTCTTTTCCACCTATCCACTCCCCCCTCCCCCCCAACCTATCACCTTCATCCCCTCCCCCACCACCCCCACCCTCCTCTCACTTATCTCTCCACCCTTCAGGTTCTCTGCCTTTATTCCTGATGAAGGGCTTTTGCCCAAAATGTTGATTTTACTGCTCCTCGGATGCTGCCTGAACTATTGTGCTCTTCCAGCACCACTAATCCAGAATCTGGTTTCCAGCATCTGCAGTCATTGTTTTTACCCAACTAAATCAAACACCTGGCCTGGTTCATTACTGAGCACCAGATCCAGTTTGGCCTCTCCCACTTGTTGGCCCTTCATCATACTGTGTCAGGAAACCGTCCTGTACACATTGGACAAAAACTGATCCATCCAATGTACTAGAGTTATAACATTTCCAGTCAATGTTGGGGAAGTTAAAGTCCCCCTTAATGACCACCCTATTCCTTTCACTCCTACACAGAATAATTTTGCTCATCCTCTCTTCCACCTCCCTGGAACTCTCCAGAGGCCTATAAAAAAACTCTTAGCAGTGTGACCTCTCCTATCCTGTTTCTAACCTCAGCCCACACAACCTCAGTAGATGAGTCCTCATCAAAAGTTCTGTCAGCCACCGTTATACTATCCTTGACTAACAAGGCCATACCTCCTCCTCTTTTACTGCCTTGCCTGTTTTTTAATGAAAGATCTAAATCCTGGAACCTGCAACATCCATTCCTCACCGTACTCTATTCATGTCTCCAAAATGGCCACAACATCGAAGTCCCAGGTACCTATCCATGCTACAAGCTCACCTACCTTATTTTGGATACTTCTGGCATTGAAGTAGACACACTTCAAACCACTTCGCTGTCTGCCAGCACATTCCTGTGACCCTGAAATCCTGTCCGTGTCCTTCCTACTCTCATCCTCCTGTGCACTGCAGCTACACCTCTGGTTCCCATCCCCCTGCTGAGCTGGTTTAAACCCATCCGGACAGCATCATTTGATCCTGTTGTGTGGAACTGCCCAGCTCACTGCACTGTACGAGCTGCTACTCTTGGTGGAAGTTGCTGTGACTATTCTTTTTCAGTGTGAGAAACATAGGCCCATTGTGTTTGAGAAAAATCACTTCCTGGTCCAACCAGAAGAAGGCTTTTTTTGAATATTAGCAACTAGTTACAGACCACATTGATGTTACAGTCGCTGTTGCATAGTCTTTATTGAGGACCCGATGTCACACCTCACTCCTTTGTGTTCTTCCCACAAGTCCAAAGTGGATGGTACTTCTGGTAATTCTTAGAATTAACCCTTTCAGACCCCTGTGTAATATCTCAAGTTTATTTTCCCCATTATTAATACCACATTAAATTGTCTAATTAAATTAATCACTGCCTCATCTCTCTCCATGTCTACAACTCATTAAATTCAGGCAATTTGGAGATTTTACTACTCTCCCTGAAAGTTTTCTCTTTAGATGAGGAAAACTGGTTGGTTTCTGGGCAGAAGATGGCACGGTGGCTCAGTAGTTAACGCTCCTGCCTCGCAGCACTGGCAGTCCAGGTTCAATTGTAGCCTCGAGGCACTGTCTGTGTGGAGTTTGTACAATCTCCCCGTGTCTGTGTGGGTTTCCACTGGGTGCTCCAGTTTCCTCTCTCAGGGCAAAGACATGCAAGTTAGGTGGATTGGCCATGCTAACTTGTCTATCGTGTCCAGGGAATGTGTAAGCTTAGTGGGTTAGCCATGGGAAATGCAAGGTTATAGCGATAGGGCCTGAGTGGGATGGTCTTCAGAGGATTGGTGCAGATCAGATTGGCCCAGTGGTCTCTTTCTATCACTACAAGACCTTGAGCTTTGACTCTCATCCTGACATCTCTTGCATTATGAAGTTCTTCAGTGAGTTTTCCCAATCTCTGTGGCCTGTAGTTCTGATGACCTAGTGTTCTCTAGATGATCGTGCCTTTTCTCCTCAGGTCCCTGATCGACACCTGTTGCTCCACACTAAATTTGATAACTTCAATGATCAAGTGAGGAGAGATTTAGCTCCTGGCTTTTTACGTTTATCTTGGGCTGATGCACCAAAACATATTTCTTATTTTCTTTTAGTGTACAGCTATCACAATTCAATTTTGAAAATCATGGAATGAACAAAAACAAATGAACCAAACACTAGGTTTCTTGTGTGAAAACATTATCTACATAACTCCAAAATAAAATGCATCATCAAGCACACACATACACAGATGTAAGTATTAAGTTTTTAACGTGGAGACTATTATCTGGTGTATATATGCAAAACAAAGGCTACTCAGCTAAAATGTTCTTAAAGTTTATGATATGTTAGGTTTTCAGCCTGGGATCAGTGATATTTAGTTGTTGAGTGATATCCTCCAGCAGATTCATGATTGGTGTCCTTGCTGGATGACAGGGACCTCTATCGTTAGCACAGTGTGGCTCCTTTTCATTTGGGTGGCACAGTGGTTAGCACTGCTGCCTCATAGTGCCAGAGGCCCAGGTTCAATTCCCGCCTCAGGTGACTGACTGTGTGGAGTTTGCACATTCTCCCCATGGGTGTGCTCCGTTTCCTTCCACAGTCCAAAGATGTGCAGGTTAGGTGAAGTGGCCATGCTAAATTGCCTGTAGTGTTACGTATAGAAGCGTGGGTTGCGGGTCAGTGTGTACTTGTTGGGCCGAAGGGCCTGTTTCCACATTGTAAGTAATCTAATTGGCTTTTGGAGGAACAGATGGAAATTGCTCTCTGTGTTGTCCAGGTACTTTCTTATTTTGGTTGATTCTGCCACCTTGCATAGTAAAGATGACATAGTGGGCGGCACGGTGGCACAGTGGTTAGCACTGCTGCCTCACACCGCCAGAGACCCGGGTTCATTTCCCGCCTCAGGCGACTGACTGTGTGGAGTTTGCACGTTCTCCCTGTGTCTGCGTGGGTTTCCTCCGGGTGCTCCGGTTTCCTCCCACAGTCCAAAGATGTGCAGGGCCAGGTGAATTGGCCATGCTAAATTGCCCGTAGTGTTAGGTAAGGGGTAAATGTAGGGGTATGGGTGGGTTTCGCTTCGGCGGGTCAGTGTGAACTTGTTGGGCCGAAGGGCCTGTTTCCACACTGTAATGTAATGTAATCTAAATCTGAAAGTCATAAATCTTATAAATTTGATATATCTCTTTTGGTGTGAAACTAGTATTCAATTATTTAAAAAAATTGAAGCCAATGAAAGAAAACAAGTTAACATTGAACAGCATTTTTTCTTTACGCTGGCATTTTAAAGAGAACAGAGCGAGAAAGGAAAATAATAAACAAGTACCTCAGCACAGATCGGTATCCCACTGGCATTCAGTCAGAGTTACAATTATTTAAAGAAAAAACATTAATTTTTATTTCATTGATTAACAAATAATTAATCATGAAAGGCTAGCTGTAAAATGCATTGTTGCATTGAGAAATAAAGGATTAAGCAGAGTCATCTCCTCAGGTGTTTTTAATGATGTCTGCAAAGACTCTGACTAAATTTTCTTGCTTAAAGTTCAAGTAAATTTTAGGATTCACAAGCTTGAGTTAATACCATCCTGGCATCAACCTGATGAAACAATCAACTTGTAGGTGGTGATGCAAGGGTTCAGAATATGATTTCACCAGAGCAAGCATAGATGGAATTGGTTATTGTTTGTACACCCATTGAATCCTTCAGATGTTCACTTCCAGGTAACCCCAAAGAATATGCCCTGGATGCACTGTTAGTTAAAGGACACAAGTTTGAAGCCATTCCAATAGCAGCGTTAAGTTCTTGATCTGACAGCAATGATCTTTGCTGTTAAAAGTTTCAGGAAAACATCCAAATTTTGTCTGAAGAGTGGCTTGCATTGCTGCCCAGCATTTTGTGACACTTGCAATTTTTAGACTATAACAGACGTGAGGTTAAGTTGTGTGAGAAATCCAATTTCCCGGGGAAACCCAAAGTGTATCCCTATGCTCGACAGCAAAATGCGAAGAAGAGTCAGCCAAAGAACAATGCCAAAGATGCTTGCAAAGTTCTATCCATGACACACAAGCAGATCAACAAAGTTCAAGAAGCATGTGTGATTTCACAGCCTGTAGACCCAATTCAGGAGGTATATGTGGGCGCTTGACATGACATGATTTATAGCTTTTAACTCTCATTTAGATTAGGAGCATTGTCCTGATAATATCTGACTGCTTAGCTCAAACCAGTCAGTCCCACAATGCACAGTGTCTATCGTGTTCACATAGCCATCTGACAGGGAAAGAAGCTGTCTGAAAATGCTACCTTCCTGAAAGTAGATTGCTTAAATGTCAGTCATTTTAAGGATATGCAGTTTCTCTCTTCAGAATATATAGAGTAGGATTTATTTCAATGATAACAGGAAAACCTTAAGTGAATAGTACAGAGTAGAGCTGAAAATGTGTTGCTGGAAAAGCGCAGCAGGTCAGGCAGCATCCAAGGAGCAGGAGAATCGACGTTTCGGGCATGAGCCTGAAGAAGGGCTCATGCCCGAAACGTCGATTCTCCTGCTCCTTGGATGCTGCCTGACCTGCTGCGCTTTTCCAGCAACACATTTTCAGCTCTGATCTCCAGCATCTGCAGTCCTCACTTTCTCCCAGTACAGAGTAGAGTAGGTTTCATTTGTCATTTCTACCATATACAACTGATACAGTAAAAACGTGACAGTATTCCTCCAGGACTGAGGGTGTTACATGGACAACACAAACTACACAATCGTACATGGCATAAAGTGCATAAGAAATGTAAAACACACAGGTTACAGTGTAATAGAAGAATGATAATGCATGGAGATCTTTCTAGCAGCAATTCAAAGTCGTGAAAAGAATTTCAGGTAGGAAAGTGTCTGATCAGACAGTGTTAAGGAGCCTGATGGCTTGGGGGAAGAAACTGTTGCACAGTCTGGCCGTAAGAGACAGAATGCTCTGGTAACTTCTGCCAGATGGCAGGAGGGTGAAGAGTTTGAGTGAGGGGTGTGTGGGGTCTTCCACAATGTTCTTACCCTTTCGGATGCAGCGTGAGGTGTAAATGTCTAATGGAGGGGAGAGAGATAATCTTCTCAGTTGTCCTCACTATCTGTTGTAGGGTTTTATGATTGGAGACAGTGCCATTCCTGAAGCAGGCAGTGATGCAGCAGCTCAGGGTATTAGATTAGATTAGATTCACTACAGTGTGGAAACAGGACATTCGGTCCAACAAGTCCACACTAACCCTCCAAAGAGAAACCCACCCAGACCCATTCCCCTCATAATCCTTGATTCCACAACTGATTAAGATCTCACCCTTAAATATATATATTCCTCATGTTCACTTTCCTCATTGTTTTACTCACTTGGAGTTTTAAGGTAAAAATTTATTATAAATGTTGATGGGTGTTCTAGTTTTTGTTCTTATTCCTGGATAGTTTTGATATTCTTGAATAGTTGAAAATAACATCAAACTGGATTCTATTAGTTTTGGTGCTGGAGCTTTTAATAGTTTTTGGCACAGCAGTATACTTATACATCTGAAGTATTTAACTTGTTAACATCTGTTAAAAAAATCATAAAATTATTAATTAGCTTCATTTTTCCATAATTCTGATGTGCTTCAAGGCCTCCACCATTATCCCCCTGCCGAAGAAGTCTTCAGCATCCTGCCTCAACAGCTACCGCTCCATTGTGCTAACACCCATCATCATGAAGTGCTTCGAGAGGCTTGTGATGAGGCATATTAAGACCATGCTGCCCCCCTCACTGGACACCATGAAGTTCGCATATTGGCCCAACCACTCAACAGATGATGCCATTCCCACCACCCTCCATCTGGCCCTCACCCAACTGGAGAAGGACACCTATGTCAGATTATTGTTCGTAAACTTCAAATCTGTACTTAACACTATCATTCCTCAGCAGCTGATTGGAAAGCTGAGTCTGCTGTGCCTACATACCTCCCTTTCTAACTGGATCCTCGACTTTCCTGGCTGGGAGACCTCAGTCAGTCTGGATTGGGAACAGCATCTCCAATACCATCACACTGAGCATGGAGGTCCCCAGGGTGGTGTGCTCAGTCCACTGCTGTTCACCCTGCTGATATACCACTGTGTAGTAATGCACAAGTTGAATCACATCATCAAGTTAGCTGATGATACGGCTGTAGTGGGTCTCATCAGCAGAAACGATGAGTCAGCATACAGAGAGGAAGTGCAGCAGCTAACGGACTGGTGCAGAGCTAACGGACTGGTGCAGTGACAACACCCTGTCTCTGAACATGGACAAGATGAAAGAGATGGTTGTTGACTTCAGGAGGGCACGGAGTGACTACTCTCCACTAGACATTGACAGCTCCCCCATGGAGTTCAGGAAAAGCATAAATTTCTTGGCATACATCTGGCGGAGAATCTCACCTGGTCCCTCAACACCAGCTCCATAGCCAAGAAAGCCCAGCAGCATCTCTGCTTTCTGCAAAGACTGAGGAAAGCGCATCTCCCATCTTACATCCTCACCACATTCTACAGGGAGTTCATTGAGGGGTGGCATGGTGGCTCAGTGGTTTGCACTGCTGCCTCACAGTGCCAGGGACCCAGGTTTGATTCCAGCCTCGGGTGACTGTCTGTCCGTGTGGAGTTTGCACATTCTCCTCGTGTCTGCGTAGGTTTCCTCCGGGTGCTCCGGTTTCCTCCCACAGTCCAAAGATGTGCAGGTTAGGTGAATTGGCCATGCTAAATTGCCCGTAGTGTTAGGTGGATTAGTTAGGGGAATGGTGGAGGCCTTGAAGCACATCAGAATTATGGAAAAATGAAGCTAATTAATAATTTTATGATTTTATTAACAGATATTAACAAGTTAAATACTTCAGATGTATAAGTATACTGCTGTGCCAAAAACTATTAAAAGCTCCAGCACCAAAACTAATAGAATCCAGTTTGATGTTATTTTCAACTATTCAGGAATATCAAAACTATCCAGGAATAAGAACAAAGACTAGAACACCTATCAACATTTATAATAAATTTTTACCTTAAAACTCCAAGTGAGTAAAACAATGAGGAAAGTGGACATGAGGAATATATATATTTAAGGGTGAGATCTTAATCAGTTGTGGAATCAAGGATTATGAGGAAAGGGCATTAAAACAGACCTGAGGAATGTCTGATCAGCCACGATCCTTTTGATGGAGCAGGTTGAAGCAGCCAAATGCCCTATTCCTGTTCCTATTTCTTATAGTTTTATGGTTTTATATATTATTCAAATCCTTTTTGCTTTACAAATGTGACTCTTTCCTCCCCATTTGCCTGCAGTGCTATATCTTTCAACATCATTTCTTAATTATTTAGTGAAGGTTCCTATAAAAAGCTGTAAACTTTTATCTAGTCAATTTGTTTGTGATGTTTTATACTTTTATATGGTTATTTATCTCATTTCCCCTTACTCTTTCAATCTTAAAGGAGTGCTTCATTAAAAGTTTATTGGTGAAGATGAAGTTTTATGTTTCTGTCTTAATGAGTGTTGTCTTTTTATAGTTCCTAATGATATTTCTATGATAAAGATCTTTGCCATCTCTTTTCATTTGGATGGTTCCAGAATTCTGCCAATTATTAACATCTTATTTTGATGCCCAAGTGTAATCTCCTATCAACACAAAAACAGGAATTGCTGGAGAAAATCAGCAGTTCTTGCTGTATCTGTGTGGAGAGAAAACAGAGTTAACATTTCGAAGCTCAACTGACGAAGAGTTACCAGATGTGAAATTTCTGTTTTCAGCAGGAGGAAAAGCAGGAGCCTGGACCATGGGCCTGTCGGGAACGGTGAGTCACTGATTTAAACCTTTACATCTGACATCGGAGAGCAGAGGTTTCTGGGAAAGGAGGGACTTTTTTATTTCCCTCCAGCTATATAAGTGAGTGTTTCCTAAACATGAGACTCTACCCTTGTGGGGCCTCCCACCCAGCCACCTCCTCTAACCTTAAACACAAGGGACACATCAGGTAAGCGTCTTGTTTTGCTTTCTGATAATGGGCCTAGCCGGGATGGCAGTGCAGGGAGAGGACTGTTCCTCCTGCATGATGCTTGAGGTGAAGGACGCCATTAGTGTCCCATCCAAGTACATCTGCAGGAAGTGCACACAACCCTCGCTCCTCCAAGTCAGCGTTGGGGAACTGGAGCAGGAGCTAGATGAACTTTGAATCATTCGGGAGACAGAGGCTGTGACAGATAGGAGTTACAGGTAAGCAGTTACTCCTAGGCACGAAGAAAGCTGGGTAACTGTTAGAAGGGGCAAAAAAACAGTCAGTGCAGGGATCCCCTGTGGTCGTTCCCCTGAAAAACACGTATACCATTTTGGATACTGTTGCGGGTGGAACGGCTTATCAGGGACATGCAGTGGGGTGCAAGTCTCTGGCACAGATTCTGTCCCTGTTGCACAGAAGGGAAAGAGGGAAAGGAGGAGAGTGTTAGTCATTGGGGACTCAACAGTTAGAGGGTCAGATAGAAGATTTGTTGGAAATGAACAAGACTCACAGTTGGTGTGTTGCCTCCCAGGTGCCAGGATCAATTTGTTTGTGATGTTTTATACTTTTATATGGATATTTATCTCATTTCCCCTTACTCTTTCAATCTTAAAGGAGTCCTTCATTCAAAGTTTATTGGTGAAGATGAAGTTTTATGTTTCTGATCATATCTTTGGGGTCCTGAAGGGAGAGGTTGACCAGCCCCAAGTTGTGGCCCACGTAGATACCAACGACATACGTAAAAAGGGATAGGGATGTAAGGGCAGGATTTCAGGGAGCTAGGATGGAAACTGAGAGCTAGAACAAACAGAGTTGTTATCTCTGGTTTGATACCCATGCCACGTGATAGCGAGGCAATGAATAAGGAGAGATATCAGCTGAACGCGTGGCTGCAGGAATGGTGCAGGAGGGAGGGTTTCAATAATATGAATAATTGGGCTCATGCTGGGGAAGGGGCCTCTACAAACAGGACGGCCTTCACTTGAACCAGAGGGGTACTAATATTCTGGGTGGGAAATTTACTAGTGCTTTTGGGTGG
>NC_057715.1:3735417-3744644 GCF_004010195.1 Chiloscyllium plagiosum | reverse complement strand
GACAGTGATCATAATTTGATTACGTTTAGTTTAGTGATGGAAAGGGATAGGTACATGCCACAGGGCAAGAGTTACCAATGGGGCAAGGGCAATTATAATGCGATTAGGCAAGACTTAGGAGGCATAGAATAGGGTAGCAAAATGCAGGGGATGCAGACAATGGAAATGTGGAGCTGGTTTAAGGAACAGATATTGCGTGTCCTTGGTAGGTTGTCGTTGTCAGGCAGGAAGTGATAAAGAAAGGGAACTAAAGAAATTGCATCTCTTGTTAAATGGAAGAGGGAGGCTTATGTGACGTTGAGACGAGATGGTTCGGATGAGGCGATGGAGAGTTACAGATTAGCTAAGAAGGATTTAAAGAGAGAGTTAACAAGAGCAAGGAGGGTTTATGAGCAGTCTTTAACAGGTAGAATAAAGGAGAATCCTAAAGCTTTCTATAGGTAAGTGAGAAATAAAAGGATGACTATGGTAGGAATAGGGCCAGTCAAAGACAGAAGTGGGAAATTGTGTCTGGACAGTGTGGAGATCAGAGAGGTCCTAAATGAATATTTATCATCTGTTTTCACTGAGGACAAGGAAAATATCATGGAGGAGAAGACTGAGATACGAGCTATTAGACTTGAAAGGGAACATAATTGCAGATTGAGAGGTGGTAAATTTAAGACAGATGTCAGACTCATTTTCTTTACTCAGAGTGGTAAGGGCATAGAATGCCTGCCTGCCAATGTAGTTAACTAGCCACATTAGGGGCATTTAAACAGTCCTTGGATAAGTATATAGATGATGGGATAATGTTGGGTGATGGCCATTGATTAGTTTCACAGGTCAGTGCATCAGCGAGGGCCTGTTCTATGTTCTGTGTTCTAAATGTTAAACACTGTTTTCTCTCCACAGATGCTGTCAAACCTGTTGAGTTTCTCCAGCAATTTCTATTTTTCTGTTTTTGTTTCAGATTTCTGCCATCTGCAATTTTGTTTTGTTTTTGGGATGCTGCTATGTTACTTTCTTGATATTTTCTCATTAACCTGTTCAGAGAGACTTTTCCTTCAGTGATTGAAGTATTGTCTCTCCCTTTTTGTTGTCTTTGTTGAGTAACAATTTATTAACTTAATTAATGTGGAGATGCCGATGTCGGACTGGGGTAGACAAAGTCAGAAATCACATGACACCAGGTTATAATCCAATGGGTTTATTTGCAATCACAAATTTACAGTGTACTGCCCCTTCGTTAGGTGAACCAGCATCTCCACATCATGGAAATTATGGACTGAGCAGGCAATTATACCTTTACTGAATGTGCACTTTTGAAAGGAATATATGAAGTTTATTTTTTCCCGTCAGGTAATAGATGATCCCAAGAGGAGAAGCCTGAAAATTTTGCTTAAGGATGGGTTTCTCACAAATGGAGCATTGAGTCATTTTGTAGATGATCAAATAGATCCACAAAAGATACTGAGGGTACTTGAACACCAGCTTAAGGTAAGAATTAATGCCAGGATTAAAATACTCCATTGTCACTGTACAGGTAACCCAAAGAATCTAATGGTTGGTTTGGATGCAGGTGGACATGTTAAAGGGCATAAGAATGAGTTTTATGAATATAGATTCTCTGGGATGCCCACCCTGTTAGTCATCACCTCTGTGTTTAGTAACAGTAAAACCATCAGTAATTTCTTCTGGGAAGTAAATATGCCAGATGCACATTTCTCAAGGATAGGTACAAATTTGAAGCCATAATGATGAAGCATTAGGAAGTACACTCCTTTAGTGCAACGAACAAGATTACTTTCATTAGAAAATGACACCAAACAAATCTGATCTGTGAAACATGAATTTCTTGCATCAAACCAGAAGCTGTATAAATATTCTTCAGATCTGCAAAGAATGTGCACCAAAGGACATTGGACTTTTCAAAGCATGAGGAGGCATCTCACTGAAACGTACAGAATGCTAAGGGGCCTGGTTAGAGTGGACATAAAGAAGATGCTTCCCAGTAGTAGGAGAGACTAGGACCCGAGAGCACAGCCTCAGAACTGAGATGAGGAGAAAGTTTTCAGCCAGACGGTGGTGAATCTATGGAAGCCAGGTTACTGAGTGTATGTAAGACAGAGATAGATAGGTTCTTCATGTAAACAGGTTCAGTTCACTCTGAGCTGGCTCTTAGGAAAGTGGATCAATGTCAAGGACTCTCCATGTGAAGGGTGACTTTGTGTTAGAATACTGGCCTCTGTGGAGTTATTTCAGACATATCCCTGTTCAATGTTTAAAAAGAGGCAGATGCATTTTTTTAAGCAAGCTAAAAGTCATCAGCATAGTGATCGAATTGTGTGAATTCCAAGTAAGCATGTGACTACAGTCAGGTGCCCGAGAGTGGGAATGGGTGGAATGATCATGTTGTTCAACTAAAATTCATTTCTTTTAGCTGAGTTACACATCAGGAGCATATCAAACACCAGTGTGACTGAGACAGCTTGGCCAGGGACATGGCTACTTATGGAGCACAGTTCTTCACTAATACTTATGGAATGGTGTCAGATTCCAGAACCTTTTTTGCAGTATCCAGTACCTTCAACTGTTTCTTGATACCACATGGAGTGTCTAACCACCAAAATAACCAATTAAAGCAAATTAAACACTTGAGTTTTGAAGCCAGCTTTCATTTTGTTCTGCCTTATCCAGCATTACCACCTTCGTGGGTCATAATTGATCACCTTACAACATTTCGGACTTCCATTCCTTACACTGGCAGAAACACATGGCATGTGCTAATACAGTAGCTCGCCAGAGCTTCTCGCCTTCGACCAGGTCGATACCAATGGTGCAGCAATGGCAGGAATCCCAGTATGCACAGGTCTTGGTATAATTGCAGTGTCTGTTATTCAAAAGACCTCAACTGTAGTGGAACAGGTCCTGCATGGTGCAATCTAGTCAGTTGAAGCTGAGGATGTTCACGATGTTGATTATTGCACTTTGTCCAGAGCCAACATGAACTATTGTAATCAGCGATTGCTGAAATTGAGCAAATGTAACGCCGATATCCAGGGAGTGCTGAGGAGGACTGCAGATGCTGGAGAGTCCAAGTAGATAGAGTGGGGCGCCGGGAAAAGCACAGCAGGTAAGGCAGCATCCGAGGAGCAGATGAGTCAACATTTCAAGCAGGACCATTCATCTGGACTGGGGAGGGGGAAGAGGGCTGAGAAATAAATAGTGGGAGGGGGTGGGGCTGGGGGGAAGGTAGCTGGGAAGGTGCTGGGTGAATACAGGTGGGAGGTGTTTGCAGTAAGTCATGTGAGAAGGGTGGAATGGATAGTTGGGAAGGATGATGGACAGGTTGGACAGGTTAAGAGGGCGGTGCCAATTCAGAGGGTTGGATCTGGGATGGAGTGGGGGTGGGACATTTGGAAGCTGGTGAATTCTGTGTTGAGACTTGAAGTATGAGAGAAGTATTTGAGAATATTCAGTAATTCTGGCCATACAGAGACAAAAATTGTCTAAGTCAGCCCATTTGTTGCACAGACTGTCATCTATGTATTTGTTATCTCTAAACTTGCCTCTCCCACCTCAATCTTCACCAACCTGTTTAAGCATAAAACATTCCAAAACATTGCAGCCTGCATGAGACCTATCATTCACCTATCCCCTGTGGTCACTAATTGACTCTGGCTTCTAGTTCAGCAATGACATTATTTAAAATTCCATTCTTGTTTTTAAATGGTCTTTTCTCTCCCTTGCCCAGTGCCACAACTTTTCGAGAGAGGTACACCTGTCCACGTTGAGCATCCTGCACAATCCCAGGTTTCACCACTTTGCCTTTGGTGGTTATGCCTTCAGCTCCCAATGTTTCAAACTCTCCCCTCTTCCTTGCTGTTTTCTTGAAAACCCATATTAAAACCTCTCTCTTTGATTAACATACAGCTTTAATCTATCCTTATGCGATTAAGTTTCAAACTGTGTTTCCTAACATTTCTGTGAAGTGACTTTATGCATTTTGTTGCATTGAAGATGTTGTATAAATGTGAGATTTTGATCTTCTTTGTTAAAAAAAGAACTGTTGATTGCCTTAAACCTGTGACATTTTGTAAAGGCCAAAAACTGCGAGTCATAATTGATTAGTCTGTATAATTCAAACTACAGTGGAACCAGAAATGAAAGGAAGCTTATTTGGAAGAAAGGGTCATTTGTGGGGTTATACTAAATTACTTATTAATGGCCCTCCCTTGAAGCCCTCATTTGAAATGGGAACAGCATGACTTGCAGCTTATTTAAAAATTCCCAATACATTGTGTGACATAGTACCTGTTTTTTTCATAAAAACTGATTCCTTGTGAGGCCGTTTTTAGCTATGAGTTTGCAGTTTCTGAATGCTTAAAGCTTGTAGCCCACATTATTTTGTAAATATCAGGTACCGCAAAAGCCTTGCTGCAGACAACTAAAGCATTACAGCTCTTCACTTCCCAGCAGTCATGTTTATTGTGATTACTATCTGCTTTGGAGAAAAAATGCTTTTGTGAAGGCAAAATGACGCAGTAAATTAGTACTGGGTCTTCTTACCTCTGGCATCTGAATTTCAATTTTGTCCAGACTGATGGGATCAAAGTCTCCACAGTATATGGCAGTGATGATATAATCTGGAATTAGTCTGGACAGATATGACCCTGTGTACGCAGTTAGACAGCAAATTGACCACATCAGTCAGACAGATCATACAGATGGCTGGTGAATGAAATGGAAAATACAAATCTGTTCAGCAGTGAATGCTTTCTGAGGTTGAAGCTAAGGAACATCAAGCTATCAATGTGCAGTTAAAGCTAGAGAAGAAGTTAAAAATCACACAACACCAGAGAGTATTGTATCAGGTCCTCAGAAACCTAGACTGAGTGGGCACACATATCTAAAAAGCAAATAGAAAAGGAAAACTATTCCTGAGTGTTAAGTGGGTAATGTTTTGATCTATGAGTCAATAATATTGTTAGTTCAAGTCCCATTCCTCAGGGCTGAACACATAATCCACGCTGAGACTTCATCATTGAATCATAGAATGCCTATAGTGCGTAAAGAGGCCATTTGGTCCATCGAGTCAGCACTGACCCACAGAAGAGATTCCATGTTATAGGGTCAAAGGTATGCCTTTCATACATCAAATTCAATTGCTCTCCTGTTGCTCTCTCTATGCTATGGCTCACTTTCAGAATAAGCATTCTCCCAATGATCCATCAATATTCACCCTCAACCAACATCCTTGACAATAGATCCTATGGCCAATTGCTATTTCAGTCATCTTATTTTATCAAAAATTGGTTTCAATGTTGTTTTTAACAGTGAGTGCAGATCAGTAGTTAATTCACTTTAAATGCTGTGTGACTTCATAAGGTCTTTTTCTATTTTTTTCTGACACAAGTGTTTGAAAATAATCAACAGGAGAAAGGCTAATTTCGATGCATTGAAGAAAGAACTTGTGCAGGAGGATTACCATCAAAGATTGACAGGTTAAACAGGAAATCAGCAACGGGAGGTCTTCAGAGAAACAGTAGGTTAGTACAGACAAGGCACACACAAAAGGTATCCAAAGCGATAATACACATATTTGAATAAAAGTACAGAAATTAAATTGAAACAGAAAAAGGATGCATACAATAAATGTCAGGCTCCGAACACAGTGAAGAACTGACCGTAATGCAAAACATACGGAGCAAAACTTTCAAATGATTAACCAATAGCATAAAGGGGAGGCCAAATGTCTTTTAAGAACATCATGTTAGTAAATAGATCACTACAGGAAGCATGGGCTCATCAAGATGTACCAGGAGGTATGTAGTGGGGGAGTGAGCGTGGGAGTGCTGTAGCTTGGTAAGGAGTCTCATGGAGGGAAGGTGGAGAGGCAGGTATTACCATAGGAATTATGGGAGGCAATGAGAGGTTGGTGAAAGGAGATGGACTCATCATGAGGAATGTGTGGTGACTGGAGGAACATGAGTGGTGAGAGCTAGAGGCCGTTACAGTATTGAGCTTAATTAGGATGAAATAGTCCTTTCAAATTGAGCTTTTGTTTATCGGTCCATCCTGCCACTGAGTAACCTCAGTGACTGACTCCAAACTCTGCTACCTCAAAATTTCTCCTCCCCGCTGCATTGCAGATCCCACCTTCACAGACAACTGATTCTGGCTACTAACCTCAAGGATACGAAGCCAGCCCATGTGCTCAGCAGTGCGTGGGACTTGAACCTGGCCTCGAGGTTCAGAGGTAAGGACACTGCACTACACCACAAAAGCTCACCACCCAAGAGCTTTTAGCATTTGCCAGAGGATTCTGGCCACATCCCTTCCTGAGCTTAATGCCCCGTCGCTTTGACAGCACCTCATTGCTGGCCCTGGGCTTGCAGCTGCAAGCTGTCTCACCTCTGTCCCCTTTCCCCCTGCCTCCCCTCTGTCCCCTTTCCCCTGCCTCCCCTCTGTCTCCTTTCCCCTGCCTCCCCTCTGCCTGCTTTCCCTCCGTCTCCCCTCTATCTGGGGTGACATGGTAGCTCAGTGGTTAGCACTACTGCCTCACAGCCCCAGAGACCCAGGTTCAATTCCTGCCTCAGATGAAATTTATTTGGAGTTTGTACATTCTCCCTGTGTCTGTGTGGGTTTCCTCCCACAGTCCAAATATGTGCAGGTTAGGTGATTTGGCCATGCTAACTTGTCCATGGTGTTCTGCGATGTGTAGGTTGGCTGCACTAATCAGGGATTAAAAATTGGGGAATAGGTCTGAGTGGGTTACTCTTTGGAGTGTTGGTGGGGACTTGTTGGGCCAATGGGCCTGTTTCCACCCTGTAGGGATTCTATGATTCAAGGACAAGAAACCTGGTTTTGGGGACTGTATTAAACAGCAAGTCAATGCAGCAGAACTCTGGGTGAGGCACTGATATACTTTGTGCAAGGTGTGGCAAGGCAAGGTAGTCATGATGATCCAGTTAGGTGCTATGTGTGTGATTGCTGAGATAGTAAGGACAGCTGCCCTGAGATACAGCCTGGTCCAGTGCATGAGCCGGCTTCCTGTCTTTACCTGGACAAGGTCCTTGCAGCCACATCGCAATACTCAATGCAGACGTGCTGAGAAGTGCAACTTTAAAATGCAGAAACATCCTGAAAGTGGATTGCAGAGGTACCATGCTCGGTGTCAGAAGCTGGGACACTGTGGCAAGAGGACGTGGGAAAAAAGCACAGAGCTATCGTTTTGAGCCGGCGACTCTTCAGTTAGAACTGTGTCTTCTCCGGTTTCTCTGCCCCATGGCCTAGCATTTGCTGACAAACCATTCTCATGTAATATTACCCAGTTTAGATAAAAGGTTATTGATCCAAAGATTCACTCTGACTTGGTGAATGTCTGCTGTGCAGTCCTTCACCATCAAATGATTTTTTGACTTTGCTCTATAAATTATATGTCTTGATTCTGTGCCGTAGATTCTGTGTAAGCTATTAGATAACATTTCTTTAGGGCTGAAAATGTGTTGCTGGAAAAGCGCAGCAGGTCAGGCAGCATCCAGGGAACAGGAGAATCGACGTTTCGGGCATAAGCCCTTCTTCAGGAATCCTGGATGCTGCCTGACCTGCTGCGCTTTTCCAGCAACACATTTTCAGCTCTGATCTCCACCATCTGCAGACCTCACTTTCTCCTCAAACATTTCTTTAGGAGCAAAGAAGTTTCAGATGGTCATTGCTCTGGTGGGCAGGAGCCAGAGAAGTTATGTGTACCTACATTCTACCCAAACTGAAATTTCAAACTTCTAATAGGAAGAGATACATTTCCCAGACCCTTCCATAGATATCTCTTACATTCACTCTGCTGCTTTGGATTTAGGTTAGATGTATGAAACCTGTCCAAAATATTTACACCAGGACACTTATGCCACTAATCATCTCAAGACCTAGATTAGAAGTGGCTTGCAGGGGAAACTGAAGTAAATTTGCCAAATAATTCAACCCCCTCCACTTCTGCCATTGCCAACCTCCTGACCAACCTCCCCCCATCCCCCTGACTCTCCAATCTCCAAGCACCCAGCAACGCTCCAATCTCACCCATCCACTCGCACTCTCTATCACCTTTCCTCGTCAATGCCAGTCAAACCCTACACTTCACCTACTCCCATTCCTTCATTCCCACTCCAAATCCTAAACCAGTTTCCATTAAATCTCAACCTTCCACCCACCATCCACATCCAACCTGACAGTTAGACCACCTCCCCTGCTAACCCACTACACTCCTGTGCCCTGAATTCTCACTTTGGTTCTAAATGCCTCAAGGCCTCATCCCTGCTTATCACTGCCAACTCCACAATCTACCTGCACTGTTGTAATTTTGTCCAGTTGTGTGATCCCAATGTTAGTTTTTCCAATATTGATTACCATACATTCAGCTGGCATGATGCTCAGCTCTTCAATCCTGTCTCTGAACTCTTGGCCCCCTCGCTTGTCATTTCCTCTTCTTTGGTCAAATTCTTGGGTCTGCGCCTTCATACCTTCTCACATAATTCAGTGTCAAATTTTGCTTTGTGATGCTCCTGTGAAGTCTGTTGGGTTGCCTTATCATTAATACAGGTGCTATATAATTGCACCATGCTCATACTGAATGCTGAACACAAAGAGGGGCACCATTTCAGATTGAATGCTTTTGGCACTTGAGCATTTTGTCATCTGAAAGTTTTGGCCAGGGTTGTGCGCTTTTCGTGATTGTAACATTCAGTACACAGGTTTTTTTATGATGATCAAGTCTATTGTAAAGGATTTGCGCTGCAATTAAATCCTTCACTCCCAGATGCTTTCGTTATGTGATGCAAGGAAAGCATGCTGGCATTTCCTCTTCCCAACAAGAGACTGTTGCTCCTTGTCACACTGCATTCTCTGGGCAAGATGTCACTGATAAAATCTGCTTAAAGATAACCTCTACACCTCTGTAACACGGAGAGGAACATTTATCTCATTTTACAGATTCATGATCTCCAGAGGAGTTTACAGCCAAAGATTAATTCTCTGAATGTGCTCCAGTGATTGTGTCACTGGGCTAGAATTCCAGAGCTTTATGCTAACATTTTGGCAAGATGGGTTTAAAATCCACATGAAGAGAAAATGAGGTCTGCAGATGCTGGAGATCAGAGATGGAAATGTGTTGCTGGAGAAGCGCAGCAGGTCAGGCAGCATCTAGGGAACAGGAGAATCGACGTTTCAGGCATTAGCCCTTCTTCAGGAAT
>NC_057715.1:3717844-3735104 GCF_004010195.1 Chiloscyllium plagiosum | reverse complement strand
GCTCTTCCTCCAACCGTCGTGTTGTTGTGGTCTGGTGATGGAGGAGTCCAAAAACCTGCATATCCTTGTGGGCGCAAGTCTTGCACCTCCTGCGGTTGCAGGGGAAGGTGCGGGGAGTGGAGGTTGGGTTGGTGGGGGGTGTGGATCTGACGGGGGAGTCACGGAGGGAGTGGTCTTTACGGAATGCTGTTAGGGGAGGGGAGGGAAATATATCCTTGGTGGTGGGGTCCGTTTGGAGGTGGCGGAAATGACGGCGGATGATGCGCTGTACATGGAGGTTAGTGGGGTGGTAGGTGAGGACCAGTGGGGTTCTGTCCTGGTGGCGGTTGGAGGGGCAACTGCCATTGGTGAAACCATTCAGGATGCTGGTGTCATCCTCTCCCTTGTAACTCTATTCAAACTCCACTTTACCATCATCCCATATTCTTCATGTGAAGGGTGTTTGCAGAAATCTAAGGATGACAATAGGGTGTTGTCCTATATGTATATCTCTTGTCCTTGGCTGAGCATCATGCTATGACAGACAGAAGAAATGGAATAACTAAAGTTACTTACAGCAAAACATCAAGCACTTTACCACATCATTTGTAATGTTGCAAATGTTAGAACATTTTCTTCCCATTTAACTTTGATGTGAGGTCAATGTGTGAATAACAAAAAAGTCAGCTTGTTATTTTAACCCACTTCTCACTGATCATTGTGTTGCTGAATTCTTTGCTTTACTGATAAGTCTGAGTGGTACTAATGAAGCACGAAGCATCTCAAATCCAGGTGAGTCATGATGCTAAAATCAGGTGTCCTTGCATTTTGAAAAACAGCAAAGAGTATCTTTCTCTGAAAAGTTTTATCGCTTTGTCACGCTTTCTTTAACCTGAAAACCATTCTTAAAAACCTTGACATAAATGTAGACTTACACAGCAAAAGAAATAGAATCTTTGAAAAGAGGAATTTATAGAGTCGCCAGTGAAAAATTATGAGATGGGCTGATACTGTCTTAATTAGTGGAGCCGTTCAAACATTGCAAATACTCTCAAAGATGCTAGCTCGTGTCTAAACTCATAGCAAAAAATGGTTAATGATTTTAATAACTTAATAATGGCCCAATGTGCTCCCCAGACTTGATAAATGTAATACAAATGCGAATGTAGTAAATGCTTTAGAATGTAGTAAATGCTTTAGAAACCATAGCTGAATTTTGCCAGACCAATGTGGATTCATGTAAGATGGCAGAGGTAAAATATCACATGTGTCCAGAAATCCCAAATTGCCACCTGATCCTCATCAGTTGCCATTTTGACTAGTGTGTGACACAGAGACAGAATAGGGAGTAGGAGGTGGTGAGGGAGGTAAGGAGAGGGTGCCTAATACTCAGGATTCAATGGATGGTGGTGGGCCTTTGAATGTGGCATGAATCAGCTCTGGGAGGCAATAGTCCCCCATTCCAGCTTTTCTCTCCTACCCCATCAGAAAAATAGTATGGGTGGGCATAGCTGTCAGAATATCATTAGCTACTTTGAGGAATTTGAGATGTTTGCAAGCTAAAAACAATGCTAGTGAAAACCGTTAACATTTATTGTCAATGAACTATGTACAAAAGCTTATTAGAGTACAGTTTCAAGAGTGCATTTTTCCATCAGTTCTCAGTCCCAGGTGATCTAACTGTCATAATGGAGCTGCTTGCGCACATGCTCAGTAGCTATTACCTAAGTATTGGTACAGTTAGCCCTTTACACTACACTATCCACCCCAGTTTGGCCTCCCCACAAACTGTTAACTCCATGTATTGATGACAGTTTTCATTGATCTTTTTCTTCCCTGTCGTCCCTGTCTGTTTCACAGAAGGTGTCAGTGTCCATTAGTTTCTGGGCTTTCTTGGGAAAAGCTTAAAACAAGGCCTTGACAGATGAAACACTGGCTCCTATGAAGAACATTATAACTATCTGATTCACCCCGCTGTGAACATCAAGGAGCACTCGCTCCCTGATCCAGGGATGAATCTAGTAGAAAAATGAAAAACAGTCTGAAGACAATCCAGGGGTGAGGCCCTGAGGACATATGACTACTGGCAGGTTAGAAATCTGTCTTTTTACAGGTAGTTGTATCACTTTTCCACTTGCCGTGTTTCTCCACGGACAATGAGATCTCAGGGTCTCTGTGGAAAGTATACTTTCACCAACAATGGAATCAACTTCGAGGGAATAGGACCACTATGAAAATCTGCATCATGACCAAAGATGAGAAGTTCCTGCACAGTACTCTAACATAAATTCCATACATTTGGAAGTTCATCACCTGGCATTTTTACTACAAGAATCTCATTGGTGGCAGGAAGGATCACTAGTGTGGGTATTTGTTTAGTTAGTTGCTTTGTAACAAACACATTCATCTGGTGATCATAGAGTCATAGAGTCATAGAGATGTACAGCATGGAAACAGACCCTTCGGTCCAACCCGTACATGCTGACCAGTTATCCCAACCCAATCTAGTCCCACCTGCCAGCACCCGGCCCATATCACTCCAAACCCTTCCTATTCATATACCCGTCCAAATGCCTCATAAATATTGCAATTGTACCAGCCTCCACCACATTCTCTGGCAGCTCATTCCATACACGCACCACCCTCTGGGTGAAAAAGCTGCCCCTTAGGTCTCTTTTATATCTTTCCCCTCTCACACTAAACCTATGCCCTCTAGTTCTGGACTCCCCGACCCCAGGGAAAAGACTTTGTTTATTTATCCTATTCATGCCCCTCATAATTTTGTAAATGTTCAGCAACACTCCCTCGGACCTTACCATTAAGTGTATAAGTCCTGCTAAGATTTGCTTTCCCAAAATGCAGCACCTCACATTTATCTGATTTAAACTCCATCTGCCACTTCTCAGCCCATTGGCCCATCTGGTCCAGATCAAGTTGTAATCTGAGGTAACCCTCTTCGCTGTCCACTACACCTCCATATTTTGGTGTCATCTGCAAACTCACTAATTGTACCTCTTATGCTCACATCCAAATCATTTATGTAAATGACAAAAAGTAGAGGGCCCAGCACCGATCCTTGTGGCACTCCACTGGTCATAGGCCTCCAGTCTGAAAAACAACCCTCCACCATCACCCTCTGTCTTCTACTTTGTATCCAAGTGGCTAGGTCTCCCTGTATTCCATGAGATCTAACCTTGCTAATCAGTCTCCCATGGGGAACCTTATCGAACACTTTACTGAAGTCCATATAGATCACATCTACTGCTCTGCCCTCATCAATCTTCTTTGTTACTTCTTCAAAAAACTCAATCAAGTTTGTGAGACATGATTTCCCACGCACAAAGCTATGTTGACTATCTTGAATCAGTCCTTGCCTTTCTAAATACATGTACATCCTGTCCCTCAGGATTCCCTCCAACAACTTGCCTACCACTGATGTCAGGCTCACCAGTCTATAGTTCCCTGGCTTGTCTTTACCGCCCTTCTTAAACAACGGCACCACGTTTGCCAACCTCCAGCCTTCCAGCACCTCACTTGTGACTATCGATGATACAAATATCTCAGCAAGAAGCCCAGCAATCACTTCTCTAGCTTCCCACAGACTTCTCGGGCACACCTGATCAGGTCCTGGGGATTTATCCACTTTTAACCGTTTCAAGACATCCAGCACTTCCTCCTCTATAATCTGGACATTTTGCAAGATGTCACCATCTATTTCCCTACAGTCTATATCGTGATCTTGGACGTCTTTTCGGGTGTGCTGCAGCATTTTAGCACGGTATACCATGACCTGTTCACTTTCCTCTGCTGGGCCATTCCTAATTTGTGAATTCCTTACTGTCACCTGATAGTGTTGTGGTATTGCTTATAACATTTTCTTTCTGTCTCCCTTTAGTAGGAAGATTTAGAGCATAGAACAGTACAGCACAGGCCTTCCGCCCTCAATGTTGTGCCAACCTTTTATCCTACTCTGAGGTCAAACATACATAACTTTCACTTTACTATTGTCCATGTGCCTATCCAAGAGTCATTTAAATGTCCCTAATATATCTGACCCTGCCACCACTGCTGGCACTGCATTCCACACACCCATCACTCTCTGTGTAAAGAACTGACCTCTGACATCTCCCCTAAATCTTCCTTCAATCACCTTAAAGTTATGCCCCCTTTCTTCAAGTCTTGCTTAATTTTAATAGCTTTAAGGTTCATTTAATGCTTGAATTTAAGCTTTGTTAAGATTCTCTGCAGCTCTACAGCTTGGGCCCCTCTTCCTTACTTTAAAAAAAACTTAGTTATTCCATGTTTACTGATAACTTTCAATTCTAGAGTCAAGCTTCCATTTTGCAGATTAATTACCTCTGAAGTTTCATTGGTGGCTTGTTCCAATTTGCACTTTAAGCGTCTCAGTAGTTTTTCACTACCTGCTTACAGTTATCATTGCATGCCATTGATGGGTTCAGTGGAATGAACAAAGAAATTTACTTCTTTATCACTTTCCAAAACAACAAGTGATTCTCTTCAAAACAGACAGCAAGATTTGGTGGTAAGTTTTGAAAAGGACTCCTCAATCATTTGGTGTGGTCGTCAAAGTGGTCAGTGAGATTCAGGACTTCTTCTTCCATTGGATCATCTGTTGGAACTTGATTCTCTTTTATAAAAGTGCAAATTAAGGTCTAGACTGTCATCCTGAGGCTAGGCACCTTGATGGCCTCCCCATGAACTGTTAACTCCATGTATTGATTACAGTTTTCATTTATATTTTACTTTCTCTGTCCTCCCTGTCTGTTTCACGGAAGGTGTCAGTCTCCAATAGTTTCTGGGCTATCTTGGAAAAAGCTTAAATCGAGGCCTTGACAGATGAAACATTGGCTCCTATGAAGAACATTATAACTATCTGAATCACTCTGGCTGTGAACATGAAGGAGCACTCGTTTCCTGATCCAGGGATGAATCTTGATTCACCTTGTTCCCACTTCT
Organism: Chiloscyllium plagiosum; assembly: GCF_004010195.1. NCBI lineage: Eukaryota > Metazoa > Chordata > Chondrichthyes > Orectolobiformes > Hemiscylliidae > Chiloscyllium > Chiloscyllium plagiosum. The sequence goes on along the minus strand of NC_057715.1, from coordinate 3,730,148 downwards.
TCCTTATTACCCTCAAAGAGAAGTGGAAGATCTGCAGTGTGCTACTGTGGTCCCAGGGACTTTGTTAGTACTTGTTCATGTGATATGGACACCACTGGCTAGGCCAGCATTTATTTTCCATCGCTAATTACTCATGAGAATGTTGTGATAAACCTCCTTCTTCAATTGCTGCTGTCCTCAGGGTGCTGGGGTACCTACAGTACATGTACAGAAGGATGTTGCTGGAATTTGACTTCTCAACAATGACGAACTGGCATAATAGTCCCAAGTCATGATGATGAGTTTCTAAAGGGGAATCTACAGGTGGTAGTGCTCATATGCATCCGCTGACCTTGTCCTTCATGATGGTAGAGGTCAGCAGTTTGGAAGGTGCTGTCGAAGGTACCGTGGTGAGTTGCTGCAATACATGTTGTAGATCGCATCTACCACTTCCTCTGGCAGTTCATTCCACGTATGAACCACACTCTGTGTGAAAAGGTTGCCCCTCGGGTCCCTTTCAAATCTTTCTCCTCTCACCTTCAAGTTATGCCTTCGATTTTCAAACCCAGCTATCCCAGGTAAAACACCTTTACTATTTAGAGTCGAGAGTGTGGTGCTGGAAAAGCACAGCAGGTCAGGCAGCATCCGAGGAGCAGGAGAATCAATGTTTCAGGCCATTCCTGTTGAAGGGCTCTGTCAGCAACACACTCTCAACTCTGATCGCCAGCATCTGTAGACCTCACTTTCTCCACCTTTACTATTCACCTTATCTATGCCCCTCATGATTTTATAAACTTCTATGAGGTCACCCCTCAGCCTCCTATGTTCCAGGGAGAAAGATGCCAATCTATCCAGCTTCTCCTTATAACTGAAGCCCTCCTGGTAAACCTTTTCTGAACCCTCTCCAATTTAATAATATCCTTCCCATAACAGAGCAACACAGTACTTCAAAAGTGGCCTCACCAATGTCTTGTAAACTGCAAAATGTTGTCCCAATTCCCATAGTCAATGGTCTGAGCAATAAGGCAAACATGCCAAATGCCTGTGTTGCAACTTTCAAGAAACAATGTACCTGAACCCCTAGGTCTCTCTGCTAGACTACACTCCCCAGGACCCGATCATTAACTGTATAAGTCCTGCCCTCGTTTGTATTACCAAAATGCAACATTTCACATTTATCTGAATTAAACTTGATATGCCACTCCTTGGCCTATTGGCCCAATTGATCAATATTCCTTTGTGCTCTCAGATAACTGTCTTCCCTGCCTACTATACCAACAAATTAGGTGCCATCCATAAACTTACTTTCTGTGCTTCTGATATTCTCATCCAAATCGTTTATATAAATGACAAACATCAATGGACCCAGCTCTGATTCCTGTGGAATTCTGCTGGTCACAAGCCTCCAGTCTGATAAACAACCCTCCACCACCCTCTAACTCCTACTGTCAAGCCAAATTTGTACAGTTGGTAAGCTGTCCCTGAATCACATGTGATCTAACTTTATTAACTAGTCTACCCTGCAGAACCTTGTCAAAGTCCTCACTAAAGTCCATGTAGACAATGTCGACCGTTCTGCCCTCATCTGTCTTCTTGGTCACATCCTCAAAAAACTCAATCAAGTTTGTGAGACATGATTTCCCACATGCAAAGACATGCTGACTAGTCCTAAGAAGATTTCACAATCTGAACCAGCATCAGTCAAATGCTGCTTTAATAGCAAGTGCAGTCACTTTCATCTCTCATTTGAAATTTATCTTTTTTTTCCACGTTTAAATCAAGGTTGTAATGAGATCAGAAGCAGAGTATTCCTGATGGGACCCAAACTTAATCAAAACCATGGATATTGGTGAAGAGGACTACTTAATATCACTGTCAGCACCACTCTGATGAGTAGACTGATTGGTTTTTAATTTGCCAAATTGTATTTGTCCCATTTTGTTTGACTGAGACATTCAAGAACAATTTTCCGCACTATTGTCGTAGCTTCCTGGAACAGCTTGACTCAGGGACCATTGAGCTCTGGAGTGCAAGTGGTTGACCTTGCAGTCAGGATGTTGTGAGTCTTTGCTGAACTGATTATACTCAGCCACTTCTTGATCTCAGATGAAGTGAATAAGATGAAGAAATGGGCTGACGAGTGACATTTGTGACACTAGGGACCTCAGGAGGAGGCAGAGATGAGTCATCTGCTCAGCACTTCCGGCTAATAATGACTGCAAATAATGCAGCATTGCCTTTTTGCATTGACATGATTGGCTTTTGCATCAGTAAAGATGTTATTATTCCTGAAGCCTTTCTTTCCATCAGTTGTTTATCTGTCGCCACTGTTCATTACTGGATGTGGCAGGAATGCAGATCTTTGATCTGACCGTTGTTTTTGCGATTGTTTCAGACTGTTTATTGTATGCTGCTTCTGCTATGTATAATACATCTTGGCTTGCAGTGCAGTTTACCAGGTGAGCAGACATTTTCAAGTGTGCCTTATGTTGTTCCTTCTATGTTTTCTTACACTTCTCATTAAACGTACATTCACTGGCTCAAAGCTAATGGTGAAGTGAGAGACTTGCCAAGCCATGAAGTTTAGGATTGTGGTGGAATATCATTCTGCTGTTGCTGATGGCCCACTGTTACTTCTGATATCAATTTTCAACTGTTAGGTATCTATCCCATTTAGTATTTTGATAGGAATAGCTAACTATCATTTGGCCGTATATCCAATGTAAATTCATGTTGCAGTTTGAGTCTCAGCTAAAGATAATGTAAGGTTAAAAATTGGTTAAGCAGATGATATTCCATTGTTGCTGGTTATATCTGACTGAGTGAATTTCCATATGAGTATGTACAGCATATAATTGTTCGATGTGTGATTATATGTGACTACTAATTGTTCTGGGCAGTATGTTGTTAGTTCAGTATATAGGTGTGCTCACAAGAAAGCAAAAGCTAGAAGCTTGTTGCTGCAGACAGTTTAGAACATTGCAATAAAGCCAATTCAGAAATTAGTATGCATTACCTCTACATATTTCTAGGGCTCAAAACAATAATATGTTTCTTTGGAAATATGTGTCTTGTGAGCCAGTATTCAACATCTATTAACTTTGGCGAAGCCATTATAAGCTGTATCTCCCCATCTGTCTCAACCTTTCTGCACTCACTGACATGGCTAATTATCCTAAACTCTTCCAATGTCTTTGTGGATGGGATACACCTGCCTGGTTTCATTCATATTTATCAAATCATAGCCAGAAAATTAATTGCTATGGTTTCTCTTTTGCTCCTGTACCATGAGGTATTCCTCATGGATCGATCTTTGATTGCTGCTCCTTCTAACCTACCTCCTGCCTCTCCATTACACCACTGAGGAGTATAGCCTGAGTATTCACACGCATGATGACAACGCCCAGCTCACCCTCACCATCACCTCTCGACTCCTCTGCTGTTTATTAATCATTGGACATCCTTCACTGGATGAGCAGAAATTTCCTCCAATTCAATATTGAGGAGACTGAAGCTATCACCTTCAGTCCAAACTCCAAAGTCTGTTCTTTATTGTGCTCACTCTAACCCTCCAGTTGGCAATTACTGTGGCTGAGGTAAGCTGTTCACACTCTTGACCTCTTTTTAGCCTCTAGCTAGCTTCTAACCCAATCGCAAGCCTAGCTCTGACCCTACTGCCAGCCATCACTGAAGGCCATCTATTTTCACTATCCTAATATTGTCTAACTTTGAACATGTCTTGAGTGCTGCTAAAATCTTATTCATGCCTTTGTTATCTTTTGGCTTGACTATCCCAACATACTTTTAGCAGGCTATCACATTTTAATCTGCATAAACCTGAGATAATCCAAAAATCTGCTTCTAGTGCCTTTGCTCACACCATGTCCTATTGACTTATGACCCCTTCATGTATACTTGTCTGGTCCTGTTCTCTTTGATCTTCCAAAAAGGTAAAGTCACCATAGCCCTACCAGGCTGCTTTATCAATACAGAGAGATGGCTGTAGTGGTTTTACATGAGGGTCACCACACCTCAGGCAAGGAGAGATGTTGAGAAGGAGCAGGAATTGAACACACACTGTTGCATTGCAAACCAGCCAACTGAGCTAAACAATTGCAGCATTGACCTACATCAATTCCTAGTCAATCAATTCATTGACTTTAAAATTCTCATCCTTGTCTTCCAATCATTCCAAGACCTCACCTTTCCCCATCTCTGTGATTTCCTGCAATCCCCCAAGCCCCAAGATGTCTACACTCACCCAAAACTCTCCTGTTGAGCATCTCCAATTTGACTGCTCTACCATTCAGTTTTCTCGGCCTCAAGCTCTGGATTTTTTTTCCCATAAGCCTCTCCTCCTTTCTAACTCTCTTTTCTTTCTTTTAAGGCCCTCTTTAAAAATGACCTCTCTTTGACCAAGACTTTGATTAGCTGCCCTAATACTTCCTTATGTGGTTTAGTATATATAGTTGATTGACACCCTTTGGGAGATTTTATGCCAATAAAAATGTTCTACAAATGCAACTTGTTGTCTCTCTTCTGGATTTAAAAATGCTCACTACTGGGAAAAGCATCACACAAAATATGATAAATTATATGTGTACCATGCTTTCCAGTTGAATGTCAATGAAACACAGTATAGAGGCACAGATATTAGAAGTGGAAAAGACCAAATTTGGCAGGAGATGGGATAATGAAGCCTGAATCATTTACACTAAAAGGATAAGTTGACTGGTTGACAGCAGCCACCTTTTGGCATTACACCCATTACTCTACTGATCAGAAAATTGTGGACAGCTGGATTTCAGATTTGTGCTTCTAATGAATTTGGCTCCTCATTGACATTATAGACTCTAAATCACATATTATACCCTGCCACAGCACAGATCTGTATTCACAGAAATCGTGCAGCAAAATTATAAATGTCATGTATGATCTACATTACCCACTTCCAGAAGAAGGGCATAACAAAATAAAACATTTCTAAATTCAAATTACGTGGTAAATTATACCAGTCTTTCACCTCACGATAAAGATCAAAAAATATGTACTGAGAAACTATATCAAATAATGACCTTGCCCTTTTCACTACATTCAGTTCAAACACTCTACCTCAATTAGTCTGCTGAGATTTCAGTTCAATGATTTAAAATTATGAAGGGTTTTGATAAAGTGAGGGAAAGTTGTTTCCATTGGAGGTAGAGCTGAAAATGTGTTGCTGGAAAAGCGCAGCAGGTCAGGCAGCATCCAAGGAACAGGAGAACCGAAGTTTCGGGCATAAGCTTATGCCCGAAACGTCAATTCTCCTGTTCCTTGGATGCTGCCTGACCTGCTGCGCTTTTCCAGCAACACATTTTCAGCTCTGATCTCCAGCATCTACAGTCCTCACTTTCTCCATTGGAGGTAGCCAGGGGAATTACATTTGAGATAATTAGTCAAAGTACTTGAGGATAAAAAAAAGGATATCTTGTTTTAATGCAGAACTTCCAAAAAAAAATTTGGAATTATCTACCTGAAGAAGTGTCAACTTTCAAAGAGAATTGAATATACACGTGTCCAGTTACTAGCGACGTACCACAAGGGTCGGTGTTGGGTCCACTGCTGTTCATCATTTTTATAAATGACCTGGATGAGGGCTTAGAAGAGTGGGTTAGTAAATTTGCAGACAACACTAAGGTCGGTGGAGTTGTGGGTAGTGATGAAGGGTGTTGTAGGTTGCAGAGAGACATAGATAGGATGCAGAGCTGGGCTGAGTGGTGGCAAATGGAGTTTAATGTGGACAAGTGTGAAGTGATACACTTTGGCTGGAGTAATCAGAATGCAAAGTACTGGGCTAATGGTAGGATTCTTGGGAGTGCAGATGAGCAGAGAGATCTCGGCGTCCATGTACACAGATCCCTAAAAGTTGCCACCCAGATTGACAGGGTTGTTAAGAAGGCATACAGTGTTTTGGCCTTTATTAATAGAGGGATTGAGTTCCGGAACCAGGAGGTTATGCTGCAGCTGTACAAAGCTCTGATACAGCCACACTTGGAGTATTGAGTACAATTCTGGTCACCGATTTATAAGAAGGATGTGGAAGCTTTGGAAAGGGTGCAGAGGAGATTTATGAGGATGTTGCCTGGTATGGAAGGATTGTCTTATGAGGAAAGGCTGAGGTCCTTGAGGCTGTTCTCGTTAGAGAGGAGAAGGTTGAGATGTGACTTTATAGAGACATACAAGATAATCAGAGGGTTAGATAGGGTGGAAAGGGAGAGCCTTTTTCCAAGTATGGGCACAGCAAACACAAGGGGACACAACTTTAAAGTGAGGGGAGATAGGTATAAGACTGATGTCAGAGGTAGTTTCTTTACTCAGAGAGTAGTAAGGGTATGGAATGCTTTGCCTGCATCGGTAGTAGATTCGCCAAGTTTAAGTGCATTTAAGTGGTCATTGGACAGGCAAATGGACGTACATGGAATAGTGTAGGTGGGATGGGCTTCAGATTAGTATGAGAGGGCAGCGCAACATCGAGGGCTGAAGGTCCTGTACTGCGCTGTAATGTTCTAAGAGGAAACAAATTGCAAGGCCGTTGGGAGAGAATAAGTGAGTGGGAATAATTAGGTAGCTCTTTCAATGAATTAGCACACTCTACAGGATAACATGGCTTGGCTGTAGGATTCCATGACTCCATAGACTCTGGTTTCCACTTTAGAAGTAATTAGCCCATAGTTCTCCTTGAACTCCCCTTGAACAGAAGATACAGAAGCTTGAAAACACGCACCAGCAGGTTCAGGAACAGCTTCTTCCCTGACGTTATTAGACTGATGAAAGGACTTTGTAACTTCAAATACTGTTGATCTTGCCTTGTGTACGTGTGCAGTGTAACCTGTATGCCTCACTCTGTCCAAGTTTTTTTTCACCCTATGACCTGTGTGTCATTGCTTACTATGATCTGCCTGTATTGCCTGGAAATAGATCGTTTCTCTGTACATACGTACACTTGACAATAAATCAAATCAATCAATCAATAAATAATCTCAGTCCAAGGATACCACTTCTTCATCAACAAACATCCTCCCAAAATAAGGTGTCTGCTGACGATTGCACAATGTTCAGCAGCAATTGCAACCAACACCACAGGTACTAAAGCAGTCTATGCAGCATTGCCTGGACAATATCCAGACATAGGCTAATAATTAGCAAGTAACATTTGTACCACTTAAATGTCAGGAAATGACCATCTCCAACCAGAGAGAAGCTCATCATCATCATCTCTTGACATTCAATGATGTTATCATTATTGAGCCCCCCACGATCAACATTTTTGGAGCATCATTGACCAGAAGCTAAACTAGACCAACCATGTACATGCAATGGCTATAAGAACACATTAAAGACAAGCTAAAAATTGCAGTGAGGAACTCAGCTTCTATCTCCCCGAAGCCTGTCCTCTATCTATCAGGCACAGGTCAGGAGTGCGTTAGAATGCCTCCACTTTCCTGGCTGCATGTGCATCTTCAACAATGCTTAGGATGCTCATAACTATCCAGGTCATTTTGATACCTTCAACATTTATTCCCTTTAACACTGATGCATAGTGGTAGCAGTGTTTACCATCATTAAGATGCGTTGTTAAAACTCATCAAGACTCCTTTGACAGTCTCTTCCAAACCCACCACCTCTACCATCTGGAAGGACAAGGGCAGAAGCTGCATGTGAACATCACCACTGAGAACTCTCCAGGCCCCACACCACTCTGATTTGGAAATACACTGCTATTCCCTCATTGTCATTGAGTTGAAATCCTGGAACTCTGTTCCTTGTGCTTTCACACCAAGGGTTTCAGTAATTGAATAAGGGAGTTCACGATCACCAGGACAATGAAGGATGTGCAATAAATACTGCCATAGCCAATTATGCCCTCATCCCATGAATAAATACAAAAAAGAATGCTCAGAGAAATCACAGGATGTGATCACACAGTTCTCAAGTTTAGGCTGCCACAACATTAAAGTGAAGCTCATCCTTTCATATTTTTCTACATGTCCAGTGTTTCATCTGTAGTTTTGTAGGATTGCTGTTAGCAAAACTTCAGAGAGTTGTAGCCCCAGATCCATTCCACCCAGTTAAGTCCACAACTTAGACTGACATTTTAGATTAGATTACTTACAGTATGGAAACTGGCCATTTGGCCCAACAAGTTCACACCAACCCTCCGAAGACTAACCCACCCAGACCCATTTCTCTCTGGCTAATGCACCCAACACTACAGGCAATTTAGCATGGCCAATTCAACTAACCTGCACATTTTGGACTGTGGGAGGAAACCGGAGCACCCGACGCAGACATGGGGAGAATGTGCAAACTCCACATAGACTGTCATGTGAGGCTGGAATTGAACCCAGGTACCTGGTGCTGTGAGGCAGCAGTGCTAACCACTGAGCCACCATTCCACCATACTACAGTACCAAGAGACTGCTGTACTGCTCAAGGTGCTGTCCTTCAGACGAATCATTAAACCCCGTTTATCCTCTCAGATGGATCTTAAAGATAACTATTTTGAAGAAGTACAGGGCAGTTTTCCACATTGTTCTGCCCAAGATGTGTCCATCAACTGTTGTTGAACAGAGAGGCCTAGCGTTGCAGATTTATAGTTCCATGAAAGTGGCATCACAGATAGATTGGATGATGAAGGAGGCATTTGGCACCCTTCCCTTCATTGGTCAGAGCATTGAGTATACGAGTTGGAAAATCATGTAATAGCCATACAAGACATTGGTGAGGCCATGTTTAGAATATTGTGTACAATTCTGGGTGCCCTGTTATAGGAAGGATATATTAAACCAGAAAGGATGCAAAAAAGATTCACGAGAATGTTACCAACACTGGAAGGTTTATGTTGTAAGGAGACGCTAGATAGGTTGGGACTTGTTCCCTGGAGCATACGATGCTGATGGGTGAACTTACAGAGGTTTATAAAATCATGAGACACATTGATAAAGTGAATAGCCAAGGTCCTTTCCCCAGGGTAAAGGGCAGAGGGTTAAGGTGAGAGGAGAAAGATTTAAAAGGGACCTAAGGAGCAAATTGTTCACACAGAAGGTGATTTGTGTATGGAATGATCTGCCAAAGGAAATGGTGGAGGTGGACACAATTACAACATTTAAGACATTTGGACAAATACATGAATCGGAAAGGTTTAGAGGGATATGAGCACAATGTAGGCAAATGGGATCAGTTCAGTTTAGGAAACCTGGTTAGCAAGAACGAGTTGTGACGAGTTGTGGTGATGGGTCTGTTTCCGTGCTGTATGACTCTGACTATCGTACAAATGTGACTCAATGGGTATTGATAATTTTGACATCATTTTAATAAATTCATTTTTTTGACTCTGTAAGATTATCTATTATTTAACTCTTCACTGTTTGAGAGAGCTTTATTGCCACGTTTCCTATTTCACAACATTGATTGTATTTCAAAGGTATTAAACAGAATGGAAAGCACTTTGGGGCAACCTACATTGTGAAAATTGCTGTAAAACTGCAAATACTTTCTTTCTCCAAAGAATTTCAAATTAATCATGTACATTGCCGTTATTGTTTATTGGGTCATCCAGCCATTCTACTATTTTTTTTCGATCTTGGTGGTGCTGTACTCTTTTACTGAAGTTGAGAATTTTCGGAAAAGTCTGGCTGCTCAAAGTAGTGGTATTCCCCATGACATTCACTATAAAGAGACCTATGTTTCACCAGGGAGGTCAATTATAGGAATGCATGCTTTGGGCGCTCAAACTATTAACCTCTGTTCATCTCCTCTGAAATGTTGGCTTCATGACTGACAGGGAGCCAGTGACACAAGGCAAAGCAAAGTGCCTGCGAACTGCAAATTTTTGAAATTGACCTTTATCGAAAAATCATGCATGTTACATAGAACCCTCAAAGATATTGCAACAGGTCGGCTAGTTTAGTTTGCATTAAATGTAACAAAACTAGCTCATTCCTCACTTAAGATTGTATCTTGATCAAAAACAGCTTTTTAAGTGCGACGGTAAAGATCTGTGCTGGAAGGTCAACTTTTTACAACTTGCTTCAATGACTTAAATGAGGGGATAGAAGATATGGTCGCTAACCTTTCAGTTGGCAACAATATAAGGATGGAAATGTGTTGCTGGAGAAGCGCAGCAGGTCAGGCAGCATCTAGGGAACAGGAGAATCGACGTTTCGGGCATTAGCCCTTCTTCAGGAATCAGCATCTCCAGCATCTGCAGACCTCATTTTCTCAACAATATAAGGAGGAAGGTATATTGGAAAAAGATATAAAGAAGTTGCAGATGTTTATAGATGGGTTGAGCAAAAGTCTGGTCAGTTGAGTATAATATGGGATTGCATTAATGTGGGGCGGCATGGCGTCTCACAGCGCCAGAGACCTGGTTTTGATTCCAGCCTTGGGTGACTGTCTGTGTGGAGTTTGCACATTCTCCCCGTGTCTACGTGGATTTCCTCCCGGTGCTCCGGTTTTCCCATGATCCAAAGGTGGATTGGCCATGCTAGATTGCCCACAGTGTTCAGGGATGTGTCGGTGAGGTGCATTCTTTAGGGGTAAATGTAGAATAATAGTGTAGAGGAATGGGTCTGGGTGGGGTACTCTTCGGAGGGCCGGTGTGGACTTGTTGGGCCAAATGGCCTGTTTCCACACTGTAGGGATTCTATGACTTTTATAATCTGAATTTATTCACTTAGGAAGAACAAGAAAGCAGAGTACAATTTTAAAAGAGCATGACTGCGGAATTGGGAGGTGCAGAGGGATTTAGGTGTTCTTGCACATGAGTCATAAATGGTTAATATACAGGTTTGGTACATTAAGAAAATGTTTAATGGGTTGTTATCCTTTATTATGAAAGAAATTGAACAAGGATGCCATTCATCAGTTGCAAAGGGCGTGGGTGAGACTATATCTTGAATACTGTGAGCAATTCTGGTTTCCTTATTTTGAGAAGGATGTAAATGCATTAGAAATGGTTTGGTGATTTCCCAGATCGATACCAGGATTCTGTTATCTGTTACGGACAGGTCGGACAAGCTGGGCTTGTTTCCATTGGTGTTTCGAAGAGTGAAGGGTGACAATTGAAGTGTATAGGATCCTAAGTGGTCTTTACAAGGTGGAAAGGATGTTAACATTTGTCGTTAATCCTGAACCATGGGGTTATAATTTAAAATTAACCATAACCTTTTTAGGGCAAAAATTAGTTTTTTTTTCTTTCAGAAGTTTGTATGAGTTTGGAACTCAGCCTCAAAAGGCAGTGGAGGCAGGGTCATTCCATATTTTTAACAGCAAGTAATAATAATAACAGATTCATGGTTTGCTTTGGAATTGTAGGTTATCAAGGATAGTTGAGAATGTGTTACTTGTAAAGCAAATGGATTAGGTATGATCTTATTCATGGGTGCCAAATAATTTAATTCAGTTCCTGTGTTACTCTTCATTATGAATCTTCACAAACAAGACAACTTTTTCTACAAAGTGAGTACAGTGCATATTTGCAATACATCCCACTGTGCCCAAGGTGACATGCTAGACCACATGCAAAATAAATTAAGGTCCAACTAAGATGAAGCCCAGATGGTCTTCAGTAGTGAAGTGGCTCACTCCTCCTGGCGTGAGTTAGCCCAGTGCAGGTGAAGATATACCCAGCATGGGTGAAGGTGGGCCCAGTGTGGGGGAAGGTGTGTTCAGTGTGTGGGTGAAGGTGTGTCCAGTTGTGTGAAGGTGTGCCCAGTGAGGGTGATGGTGTGTCCACTGAGGGTGAAGGTGTGTCCAGTGAGGGTGATGGTGTGGCCAGTGAGGGTGAAGGTGTGCCCAGTGTGGGTGATGATGTGTCCAGTGAGGGTGAAGGTGTGCCCAGTGTGGGTAATGATGTGTCCAGTGAGGGTGAAGGTGTGTCCAGTGTGGATGAAGGTGTGCCCAGTGAGGGTGAAGGTGTGTCCAGTGTGGGTGAAGGTGTGCCCAGTGTGGGTGAAGGTGTGCCCAGTGTGGGTGATGATGTGTCCAGTGAGGGTGATGGTGTGGCCAGTGTGGGTAATGATGTGTCCAGTGAGGGTGAAGGTGTGTCCAGTGAGGGTGAAGGTGTATACAGTGTGGGTGAAGGTGTGCCCAGTGTGGGTGAAGGTGTGGCCAGTATGGGTGAAGGTGTACCCAGCATGGATGAAGGTGATTCTAGATTAGAGTAGTGCTGGAAAAGCACAGCAGTTCAGGCAGCATCCAAGGAGCAGGAAAATCGACATTTCGGGCAAACGCCCTTCATCAGGAATAGAGGCAGTGAGCCTGAAGGGTGAGGAGATAAATG
>NC_057715.1:3684705-3717427 GCF_004010195.1 Chiloscyllium plagiosum | reverse complement strand
GGACAAGTCATGGGGACAGTGCTGGAAGGTTGGAGCTGGAGTGGGGTGAGGTGGGGGAAGGGGAAATGTGGAAATTGGTGAAGTCCACATTGATGCCCTGGGGTTGAAGTGTTCCAAGGCGGAAGATGAATTGTTCTTCCTCCAGGCGTTTGGTGGTGAGGGAGCAGCGTTGAAGGATGCCCAGGACCTCCATGTCCTCGGCTGAGTGGGGAGGGGGAGTTGAAATGTTGGGCCACAGGGCGGTGTGGTTGATTGGTGCGGGTGTCCCAGAGATGTTCCCTAAAGCGCTCTGCTAGGAGGCATCCAGTCTCCCCAATGTAGAGGAGACTGCATCGGGAGCAACGGATACAATAAATGATATTGGTGGATGTGCAGGTAAAACTTTGATGGATGTGGAAGGCTCCTTTGGGGCCTTGGATTGAGGTGAGGGAGGAGGTGTGGGCGCAGGTTTTGCAATTCCTGCGGTGGCAGGGGAAGGTGCCAGGACAAGAGGGTGGGTTGTTGAGGGTATTGAGGAGAAAGTGAGGACTGCAGATCCTGGAGATCAGAGCTGAAAATGTGTTGCTGGAAAAGCGCAGCAGGTCAGGCAGCATCCAGGGAACAGGAGAATCGACGGTTCGGGCATAAGCCCTTCTTCAGGAGAAGGGCTTATGCCCGAAACGTCGATTCTCCTGTTCCCTGGATGCTGCCTGACCTGCTGCGCTTTTCCAGCAACACATGTTGAGGGCATTGGACCTGACCAGGTAGTCACAGAAGGAACGGTCTTTGCGGAAGGCAGAAAGGGATGGGGAGGGAAATATATCCCTGGTGGTGAGATCCGTTTGGAGGTGACAGAAATGTCGTCGGATGATTTGGTTTATGCGAAGGTTGGTAGGGTGGAAGGTGAGCACCAGGTTGGGTTCTGTCCTTGTTATGGTTGGAGGGGTGGGGTCTGCCCCTTCAACCATAACAAGGTCCACCCTCAGACCTCATTGGGTGAAGGTGTGCCCAGTGCGGGTGAAGTTGTGCCCAGTGCGGGTAAAGGTGTGTTCAGTGTGGGTGAAGGTGTGTCCAGTGTGGGTGAAGTGTGCACAGTGTGGGTGAAGGTGTGTACAGTGCGGGTGAAACTGTATCCAGTGTGTGGGGAGGAGAGCAAACCTTTATGGGAAAGCCCAAAGTGTAACATCTGTACGTCCATGGCTTACAGAAGGACAGTAATTTTAACTTTTAACTTTATATCTTTATTTTTCTACTTTATACTATGAAACCTGTAGCTTTGAACTTTTTAAAGAAAAATCTGCTTTTTTATTTTTGTTCCTGGGGTTTTGACCCTGGGTACATTTGGTACTCAAGGTGGCACTGGGAATGGTGACATTGTACACTTTTATGTACTTGAGTACGCATGACAATAAAACCTAAACCTAAAATCAATACATTTTGTACAATGATCTTGTAAGTCAAGGGACTTTCCTGGATCTGACAGATTGGAACATGCCCTTGTGAGGATGCCTGCTTGGTTATCCTTTCGTTTTCATGTAGTGAGGAAATTCAGCAGTGATATCTACTGCTCGGCACTCTCACCCATTTGATTTTCTGATATTCACACACCCAGACAACCCTGGGTACAAATCTAACCACATTTCCCAATGTGAGTGTGCATTACCTCGACGTATTGTGGATTCCTTTCTTCTCTTCTTCCAAACACATCTGTCACATTTGCTGTAATCAACTGCACCATCCACCTTCATCAACTTTCATCCATCAGAAGGCTGGTAACACTGCCAGTATTGGTAACAATCATGAAGGAAAAATTAAAGCCAGCATTGCACCAGTATAAGTAGTTCCCAGAAAAAGAAACACAGATATAGAAACAGAGACAGATTAAATTAAATTATCCCTGCGGTATCCCAGATAACTGATAATTAATATGCATCAGGCTGTTGTATTCACTGAAATAAATTTTAAAAATTAAATTCCACACCAGTCAAACCACTGAACATGAACCTTGAGCAGCTAAAGGTAACATTAATTAGCATCACACAGGTTTCTTATTCCCAAAACCTGCTGACTCTTTGACAACTGAAAACTTTCCCAAAAGCATCAGGATTTTAAAAAAAAAGCCCTTGGGGCTGTGAATTTCAAAAGCAGCCTTGATTGAATTCATGGTTTTGAGAAACAGTTTTCATTGTCAGGGTGGTCAGTAGCCAGAGGACACAGAATTAAAATGATCAGTAAAATAACCAGAGACGTAATGAGGAAACATTTTTTATACAGCAAATGGTTGTACTCTGAGGCATCTTTTAAAAATTCACTCATGGGAGGAATGGCTTGGCCAGTATTTGCTGTTCATCCCACAGTTGCCGTTGAGAAGGTGATGCTGAACCACTGCAGTCCTCCTCTGCAGATTGATCCATAATGCCATTAGGGAGGGACTTCCAGGATTTTGACCCAGAGATAGTGAAGGAAAAGTGATACAATTCCATGTTAGGATGGTGAATGACATGGAACATTGAACAGTACAGCCCAGTACAGGCCCTTCAGCCAACGATGATGTACCAAACATTTATTGGAATCTAAGAGCAACCTAACCTACACGCCCCTCAATTTACTGCCGTCCATGTGCTTGCCCAGCAGTCGCTTAAATGTCGAGAGTGTGGTGCTGGAAAAGCACAGTAGGGCAGACAGCACCTGAGGAGCAGGAAACATTCTCCTGTTCCGCGGAAGCTGCCTGACCTGCTGCGCTTTTCCAGCACCACACTCTTGACTCTAATCTCCAACATCTGCAGTCCTCACTTTCTCCTAGTCACTTAAATGATCCTAATATCTCTGACTCTGCTCCCACCGCAGGCAGCTGTACACAATATTCCTGTACAGCTGCAACATGACCTCCCAACTCCTATACTCAATGCTCTGATCAGTAAAGGCAAGCATACCAAATGCCTGGGACTCCACTTTCAAGGAACTATGAACCTGCGCTCCAAGGTCTCCTTGTTCAGCAACTCTCCCCAGAAACTTACCATTTAGTGCATACGGCATGCCTTGATTTGCCTTTCCAAAGTGCAGCACTTTACATTTATCTAAATTAAACTCCGTCTGCCACTCCTCAGCCCATTGGATTCTGGGTAATCCAAGATGGAGAATGGGAAAATGTTGTGGCTGTAAGAGCTGCTCCTTTTCAAAAATATTTTCCATGTTGGAGTGGATTTCCTTGAATTCTTGGAGCAGTAATTACTGTTTTTTAAGCTGTTGCATTGTTTTGGAACTTTCAAAAAAAAACCCAACATTGCTATGCACACATTTGCTGCCTAGTTTTCTGCATCAAAACAATGATTCTGTGTCAGTATTTATATATTTTCAAGTGTTTGACATCTCCTGAGGTTGAGAAAGTTGTCAGATAAATACAAGTTCCTTCACGTCTCCTTGCAGCAAATATTATCGAAGATTCATCTGCCTCTTAGAATTTGGTCTGTTGGGTTATTCCTGTTTTCACTTCGAAACTATGTGGTTTGAATTTCTCCAGAGCTTTGAAAAAATTCTATCCAGATGATGGGGGCTGCAGTGAAGGGGATGAGGAAGTGGCAGTGAGATGTATAGGATGGAATGGGGAACAGAATTGGCATAAATTGGGGGAAGAATGTCAGTGTTAGCCAAGGAACAAAAGAAAACTGTTCACATTAACCATTAAAAATCACACAACACCAGGTTATAGTCCAACAGGTTTAATTGGAAGCATTAACTTTCGGAACTGCAACCCATTCTAAAAGATGAAAAACTTTTCAGTAATCCAGGTTTGTTCAATACATCCTTTCAGTTGCATGACACTGAGATCTTTTACTATAAATTCTCTGTGTTATGATCCTATCTCACAACCACCTGATGAAGGAGCAGTGCTCCAAAAGCTAGTCCTTCCAAATAAACCTGTTGGACTATAACTTGGTGTGGTGTGATTTTTAACTTGTCCACCCCAGTCTAATACCGGCTCCTCCAAATCACATTAATCATGTGGGGTGAGGACTGTGTCAAGTTGATCTGTGGGAGTATGGAACAATATGCATTTATAGATAACTTTGTTGTTGTCCTTCAGAAATGTTGTTGAGTGATTTACATGCAATGTGGTGTAATGCTTCTGTGTCACCATGACTACCATAGCCGAAACGTCAATTTTGCCTATCCTCGGATGCTGCCTGAATTGCTGTGCTCTTCCAGCACCACTGATCCAGAATCTGGTTTCCAGCATCTGCAGTCATTGTTTTTACCATAGGAAGCAGTTAGAGTGATTTAGCAATCAGGTTTTGTGACAGACAGGGCCAGTGGAGAGATGGAGGGGATGCAGGTTTTTTTGGGCGGTTTTCGATTTGGACTCTGTTTAACTGAACTTGCAACTAGCCACTGAACTCTACATTTCATCAATCTATATTCAACCTTAGCTTGTAACGATCACACCTCTAGAGATTGTTTTAGTTGTATTTTTGAAACTGTCACAGATTTGGCAAGCTTTCCAGTTTGGGACGTCTGATACAGGAGAACAGCTGGACATTTCTTGTTAAAAGATTTTTTGACATTTCTTTTGAGATTGGTGTGGTCTTAATTATTTTTTTTCCACGTAGGACCAAAATTAACTCCAGCATTTTCATATTTCAGCATATTTAAATCTGATTTGCACTGTATTTCAATCTTGCAAGCTATTGATGATTGCTAACATATCCTGATTCACACTGCGCTGACTCAGCAAATGAAAATATCGGACGTGTCATGACATTGCAATGAAATGGAATGCAGCATAAACTTGTGCATATTACAATACACATTACATATTACTTATGACATAAATCAAAGATGCAAAATATTGCAACCCTTTTCATTTTACTCCTCCTCCAAATACAGCTTGTTTAAAAAGAAATCAATGTCCTTGTTCATTTTTATCTGCTATTTGTTTAGACCTTCAATAGAATCCCAAAGGAGATCATTGAAGTTCTGGTAAACACCAACTCATGAATGAAACATTCTCTTGAGCTGTCCACAGCCAGATCCTTTTAGTTTTACAGCATAGTCTTTTTGTTTGTCCTCAGTATTTTTAATTGGGCAAAAAAGCAACCATAAAATCTTCCTAACTGCCTTACACAATGCCAAATTTTAGCCTGTGTTTTCAGATAAATGAACATATGATTAAAAGCCCAAGTGCACAGTAATTAGAATGAGAAGTTAAATTAGTCCAAAAAGCTTTTGGTAATTAAATTCTGCTGGTACAATTTATCTTTTTCTTTAAAGAACCAGTTTCACCCGAGTATTAGAGCTATAAAGAAAACCTTGTTCTCTATAATCACAGAACATTACAGTACAGAATAAGGCCATTCAGGCCATTATCCCTGTGATAGCTCTATGAAAGAGCTATGCAATTAGCCCCAGTCCCTAGTTCTATCCCTGGAGTCCTGCAAATTATTCCACTTCAAGTATATAATCAATTTTGTTTTGCAAGTTACTAATGAGCCTGCTTCCATTGCCTTTTCAGTCAGTGTAGAACTGATCATAACAATTAACTGTATAAAAATATTTCTTTTCTCATCTCAGTTCAGACATTTTTGCCAAGTACCTTATATGATTGTTCTCTGTTTTTATATATTGCCAAGTTTACTTTCCCATTGCATTGAATTACATCAGAAATATAGCACAAGGAAATGCCATTGAGCATGTCATTCCTAGCATGTCGATCCTCACAAGCCTATTCCAACTCTAATCCATTTCACTCTCTCAGCACATTCATTTTCTTCCTCATTTGCTAACCTAACTTCCCCTTAAACACGTCTATGCCACTTCCATCAGTTACACCTGCCAGTTGCACTTTTTAAGAAAAGACACTCTTCTTGAATTCTGTATTGAGTTTATAATGAGCCTCTAATTTTTTTTTCCATGTGCATAGATATTTAAATTGCTTTGTATACAGGCATATGTGTGGTAACGTGAAAGGGTTAATCTGTGCACAGCTTATTAGAGAATTTTTCATGTTTTCCACATCTTAGATGGAACATTGTTAGTGACCATTGTTTATCTATGTGGTCTAATTCTACTAATCCCAACAAGGGGAATTGTTTCCTCCATGCTTTCAGTAACAAATCCATTCATTACCTTAGCCTTGGTCTTATTAGGTCATCCCTTAGCCTTTCTTTTTCCATAAAATTAGCCTCAACCTTTGCCAATAGATAAATCCTCTGAGTTCTGGTGTAATCCTCATGACCTTTTGTTACAAATTATCTCATGCATCCATATCTTTGTATTTTAATTTGGAGACCAGAATTGTTGAAGGTCAACTAATTAAGGATATGGAAACATCCATCATAGCTTCACTATTTCTCAATTCTATTCATCCAGAAATTAATCCCGGTATTTTTTATTCACTCATGTGGATGTTGCTGGCTGGGCTACCATTTATCGCCAGTCCATAGTAGTCTTTGAGAAGGTGATGGTGAGTTGCCTTCTTGAACCATTGCAATCGACATCCTGTAGATAAACCCTCATGCTGTTAGGGAGGAGTCCTGGGATTTTGACCTAATGATACTGAAGGAATGATGGTAAAATTCCAAGTCAGGAATGGTGAGTGGCTTGAGGGGATATTGCAGGTGGTCTTTCTAGAGGGAAGTGGTTATGTGTTGGAAGGTGCTGTCTCAGGAGCCTTGGTGAGTTTCTGCAAGGCATCTTTGTAGATGGTTTACAGAGCTGCAACTAAGCATCAGTGTATATATGGCCAGTCGTATTCAGTGTCTAGTCAATGGTAAGCCCCAAGATGTTGATAATGAGGGATACAGGGATTCATAGATGGCAATGCCATTGGCTGTCAAGGGGCAATGCTTATTTCCTCTTGTCTGGAGATCGTCATTGCTTAATAATTATGTGGCATGAATGTTACCTGCCACCTGTCAGCCCAAGACAGGATACTATTCAGCTCCTGTTTCATTTGAATATGTACTGTTTCAGTATCTCAGTTGTCACAAATTGTGTTGAGCATTGTGCAATCATCAGCAAATATCCCTCCTTCTGATCTAATCACAGAGCACCAGTCATTAATGGAGCTGCTGAAGGCAGTTGGACCTAGGACACACCCTGAGGGATTCCTGCAGAGTTGCCCAGGAGATGAGATGACTGGTCTCCAACAACTACAATCATTTTCCCACATGCTAAGTATAACTCCAAACAGCAGAGAGTTTTCCTCCGATTCCCATTGACTCCAGTTTTGTTCGGGCTCCCTGATGCTGGCCGCTGTCAATTGTAGCCTTGATGTCACTTTCATCTCACCTCTAGGGTTCAACTACTTTGTGTATGCTTGAATCAAGAGTTTAATGAAGACAGGAGCTGTGTGGTGCTGGCAGAACCCAAACCGGGCGTCACTGAGCAGCTTGTTGGTGAGCGGGTGTGCTTAACAGGACTGTTGATGATCCCTTCCATTACTTTACTGATGATCAATAATAGTCTAATGGGGCAATAATTGTCTGAGTTTGATTTGTCCTAATTTTTCTGCACAGTACATAGTAGTGTAATTTTCCACACTGTTAGGTAGATGCTAGTGTTGTAGTTGTTCTGGAACAGCATTGTCTAGGGTGCAACAATTTCTGGAGCACAGGTCTTCAGTATGATTATGGGAATGTTGAAATGGCCTTTTCAGTATCCATAGCCTCCAGTTATTGGTTGACATGTTTTAGCTCTTTATACTATTTGTCGTGATTTGTGCATCTACAACCAGATTCCTTTAATCTACTACCCCATTAACAATGAGGCAGGTGTAAAGTTTGTTGTTATTCAGTACCAACTATCTTTGTCCAAAGCCCTAAATCACCTTTACTATGATCCATACAGTCGCACAGCTCTTGCAATTTAACCCACCCCTTGTAAATTCAGAGATCTGGTATCATGAAGGCAGTACAGTAAGGTTATTGTATAACTTAATTTTAAAGATCTGTGGAATGTGCAATTATTTTAAGAAAATCCAAAAATACCTTTTAAGAATTTGTATGAATTGTAAAGGGAATAATAGTAATGATCTGTACTGATCATAAATACTGTCCCTTATGATCTGATTACACTTGACCTGGAAGCAAAACCAACTTATGGCTGGCAAGCAGAAAGGAGAGAGGCAGACAGGAGTTGACAGTTGGAATGGCGGGAGAAAATGTACACAGAGACAGAAACAGAAATGTACTAAAACTTTGTGAGGAGGAGAATCAAATCATGCTCTGGACATTGTTTTTTTTCTATTTGACATAAAGGAGGCAAGAGCTGCTGGAGACACTGTTCAGGTTGGCTACAAATGATATAAAAATGGGAAACTGTATGAATCATTCACAGACACTAAAGACTGTGGAAGGTATTCCCAGAATTGGTCAAACCATGAACCAGGGTGCAATCGTGCTTGTGCAATGAAAAATGAATTCTTCAGGAAGTTGGAAATTTGCTTCATGCAGACTGCTCTGACCTGAGGAAGAGACAGTTCATACAAGTAGACTTTGCTAATTATAACCAGACATATGAAATGCAAAGGTGAAAGCTATGGTCAGATAGCACTCTTAGTCTACTTTACATGGAAGAACAGGCTGTGAAACTGTAGCTATGAAGCACCGCATTTATTCAAGGAGTGTTCTTAATCTTTGTTGTTGCTTCAAATGTATCATTTTTATATTGACTATGTAAAGGCAAACTGTTCCTTTATTTAGAGTATTGTTTGCTTGTTAGTTCAAGTCCGAATTGCATTGCTTCTGATTTTTATTCAAGTAAAATATACTTTGGTTTATGGTTTCCCAAAGGAGACTGTAACACTAAAAATTCCTTAAGCACCACACTACTTTTGTATCACATAATCGAAACTCCATTTATCATTATCCAGCCAGGAGCTCCATTACACACTTTAGGAGTAAGGCAATTTACAAAATTAGAAATAGCACTAGCAATTCTGAGGAAATATAAGACACTTCTGTTGGAAGAACAGACTAAGTGCACCACAAAGTTTTGTTTAATTCTTTGGTTCCAAGTGTAGTTTAACTTCCCTATATGGGGGCAGCTCTAACAACACTCATGAAGTTTGACAACATCCAAGACAAAAGTGCTTTATTGACGTCACATCCCAAAAGGATCCACTTTCTCTGCCACCAATGCTCAGTAGTAGCAAAGATGCACAACAGAAATTTGACCAAGATCCTGAGACAGCACCTTCCAACCCACAAACACTTCCATCTAGAAGCAACAGATACATGATAACACCATCCCATGCAAGTTTCATACCAAGTCACTCATCATCATGACTTGGAAATATCTCATTGTTCCTTTAGTGTCACTGGGTCAAAATCCTGGAATTCCCTTCCTAAGGGCATTGTGGGTCTACCTACAGCGCATGGACTGCAGTGGATCAAGAAGGCAGCTCACCCCCACTTTCTCAAAGACAACTAAAGATGGACAATAAATGGTTGCCCAGCCAGCAACTCTAATTCCTCACAAGAGAATTTTTAAAAAAGAGGAAGGTAATCTATCTCCAATGGATCACATAACATACTCATATAAACGTTTGGTGTCTATATAAGGACTCTCATGTGCTGTTCACAATTAATAAAAGCTCTTTAAGAAGTGCCTGATGATCAGATTTCCTGTTTGTTTTCTGTAGCTTTTCGCAACCTTGTACAGTCACCCTGGTTTATTCATTTTAACAAATAAAGCATAACCAGAAAGTTATGCTTTAAGCTACTGCTAAGGACTGGCCCACCTCTCAGCAAACTCAAGGCTCCAATTTCAAAAGTAGTGTCTTAAACTATTGGGTCATTACCTGGGCAAGACTGTGAGAGTTTTCACAGTATCATCTGTGTAAAAGGTCCTTTGTGCTGGAGGTTAATTATCCTATAACAGCTGGTTACCACTGACCTTTGCAAATTGGTAACTTTGCTGTTCACACAAAACCAGTAGCCTGTGTGATTCAACACTACTGTTTCTATTCTGGGTCAACACTGTGTACAGCAGGCTCCTGTAACTGATACACAATCATGGTTTTGTACACAAATTACATTGAAATATAATCCTACTCGAAGAGTGAAATCTTTATCAGAAAATTAAGCAGGGTTTCAAAATGTCCTGTGTTTCCACTTCATTGAATAAACATGGCTGATCAAACATGCAGTTTGCATCAATATTTTAAGAATGAAAATATATCTATTTTATCCATTAAATTGTTTTCCTATCTCAGTAACAGCACAAATCAAATATTTCAATTTTGTGGGGGATATTGAAATACTTAAGACATTAAAAATGTTAATTACAATAAATTAATATTGGAATAAAGAGCAGAGAAGATGTTCCAAATCTCATTTATCAATTATATATTTCTATAAATCGAAGCCACAGCCCTACAGTTCCTGACATTTTCTGAGTAAGTAAGAATAACAGCATACATTTCTAAAATAAAAACAAAAATTGTTTGCAAAATTCAACAGGAGAGAAAGCAGAGTTAATGTTTTGAGTCCAATAAGGAGTCATCAAATTTAACCCTTAGTCCCCTGACTAATCAAGAATCTGCCTACCTCTCTGTCTTAAATATGCTCAGCGACTTGGCCCCCACAGCCCTCTGTGGCAATGAGTCGCATAGATTCATCACCCTCTGGCTAAAGAAATTCCTCCTCATCTCAATTCTAAAGGGTCATCCTTTCAAATGCTGTGCCTTTGGGTCCTAGCGCCTCCTGCCAATGGAACTATCTTCTCCAATGTCCACTCTATCCAGGATTCTCAGCATCTTGTAAGTTTCAATTAGATTCTCCCCTCATCCTCCTAAACTTGCTCAGGTTCAGACCCAGAGTCCTCAACTACTCCTCACGTGACAAGCCCTTCATCCCAAGGATCATTCTTGTAAACCTTCTCTGGACCACTGCCCAGGCCAGTTCATCTTTCCCTACATACTAAAACTGTTCACAATATTCCAAAAGCAGACTTACCAGAGCCTTATACAGCATCAACAGTACATCTCTCCTCCTGTATTCTAGCCCTCTTGAAATGAATGCCAACATTGCATTTTCTTCCTAACTGCCAACTGAACCTATATGTTAATATGAACAAGGACTCCAAAGTCCCTTTGGACTTTATATTTTTAAAGTCTTTCCCTGTGTAGAAAATAGCCTGTGCCTCTATTCTTCCTAACAAAAAGTATAACTTCAAACTTTGTCACACTGTATTACATCTGCCACTTGTTTGCTCACTCTCTGAACCTGTCCAAGTCCTTTTGCAAGGTCTCCACCTCCTCAATATTACCTGTTGCTCCACCTATCCTTGTGTCATCTGCAAACATATCAACAATACCCTCAGTTTCTTCATCTGGATCATTAATGTATAACATAAATAGTTGAGATCCCAGCACTGACCCCTGCAGAACTCTACTAGTCACTGTCTCCCATCCTGAGAAAGACCTCACTATCACTACTCTCTATCTTCTGCCAGTCAACCAATCTTCTGTCCATGCCAGTCCTTGCCCCTAACACCATGGTGTCTAACCTTATTTAGCAGCCTCCCGTTTGGCACCTTATCAAAGCCCTTCTCGAAATCTAAATAAATCACGTCCACTGGCTCTCCTTTGTCTAACTTGCTCATTACCTCCTCAAAGAATTCTGACAGATTTGTCAGGCATGACCTTCCCTTGATGAAATCATGCTGACTCAGCCCTATTTTACCATGCACTTCTGAGTACTCTGCAATGTCATCCTTAATAAAGGAGTCTAAGATCTTACCAATGTCCCTTCTTAAACAAGAGTGTTACATTAGCCATTTTCCAGTCCGCTGGGACCCTCCCTGACTCCAGTGATTCCTGAAGGGTCATCTCCAACATTTCTACAATCTCCTCAATGATCTCCCTTCGAACCCTGAGATGTTGTCCGTTTGGTCCAAGTGATTTATTCATCTTCTGACCTTTCAACGTCCCAGCACCTTCATCTTCATGATAGCAACTGCACACACCCCTGCCCCTAACTGTCTTGCAGTTCTGGTATACTGCTAGTGTCTTCCACTGAGAAAACTAAAGCAAAGTATCTATTCAGTTTCTCAGCCATTTCTTTGTTCTCCATTACTACTTCTCCAGCCTCATTTTCCAATGGTCCAATGTCCATTCTTGCCTATCTCTTACCTTTTAGATATCTAAAAAAAATCTTGTAATCTTCTTTTTTATTACTAGCTAGCTTTCTCTCATATTTCACCTTACTCCCCCTCCCCCCATTGCATTTTAGTTATCCTCTGCTGATTTTTAATAGCTCCCAATCCATTAACTTCCCATTAATCTTCATTATTTTGTTTTCTTTTTTTCATTTCCTTTTATACTGTCACTGAATTCCCTTGTCACTGAATTCCCTTGGTTGCTTCATCATCTCCTTAATATATTTCTTCATCTTTTGGATGATATTGCTTTGTGCCTCCTGCATTACCCTCAGAAACTCTTGCCTTTGCTGCTCCACTGTCGACTCTGCCAGGCACCTCTTTTAACTATGTCTAGCCACTCCTCCTTCATGTCTTTGTAATTACCTTTACTCAATTGTAATACGATTACATTTGATTACAGCTTCTCCCTCTCAAACAGCAGGGTTGACTCTATCATATTATAGTCACTGCCCCCTCGAGGTTCCATCATCTTAACCTCCCTAATAAAATCTGCCTCACTACACATCACCAAATTTGAAATGGTCTGTTCCTTATTTGGCTGCACCACAAGCTGCTTTCATTAGAGAGAGATACAACTGCTGGTAGTTTAACCTAAGGGTTACCACACCTCAAGTGAGAGGACAAGTAATTCCTATCTATCCAGAGCTTTAAGGATTGCTTCCCCAAGGAAGTAGTGATCATAACATGATAGAATCTAATAGTCGGTTCAAGGTTGTTAAATCTCTTGGACATTTCACAAATTGCTTTTGTTGAGATCTGCTACCTGACAAATGAACAGCACTCCAAAAGCTTGTGATTTCAAGTAAACCCATTGGACTATAATCTGGTGTTGTGTGACTTCTGACTTGGTCCACCCCCATCCAACACCAGCACCTCCATCCAAATTAATCAAACACAACTTCCCTTTCATGAAACCATACTGACTTTGCTTGGTTAGATCATGATTTTCCAAATGCTCTGTTCTTGACTCCTTAGTAATTGATTCATGCACTTTTCCAAGAATAGACATTCGGCTAATTGGCCTATAATTTTCCACTTTTTACCACCCTCCCTTTTTGAATAGAAGTGTCAGACTGGTAATTGTCCAAACCTGTGACTTATTCAGAATCCAAGACTTTTTAGAAAATTACAGGCAATGCAACCGTTATCTCCATAACTCCCTTTTTAAGATCCTGGGATGCAAACCGTCAGGGCCAGGAGACTTACCTGCCTTTAGCCCCATTAGTTTGTCTAATATTACTTCCCAGGTGATGGTGATGGTACTTAATTCCATTCCTGTGTTCTTTAATACTAATGGAATGTTCAAAGTGTCTTCAAACATAAAGATGAGATTAGATTCCCTACAGTGTGGAAACAAGCCCTACAGCCCAACAAGTCCACACTGACCCTCCAAAGAGTAACCCACCCAGACCCATTCCCCTGTCTAATGTACCTAAAACTAGGGGCAATTAAGCACAGCCAAACCACCGAACCTGCGCATCTTTGGATTGTGGGAGGAAACCGGAGCACACGGAGGAAACCCACGCAGACACGGGGAGAATGTGCAAACTCCACACAGTCAGTCGCCCGAGACTGGAATCGAACCCAGGTCTCTGGCACTGTGAGGCAGCAGTGCTAACCACTGAGTCACTGTGCTGTGACTGATGCAAAATATCTTTTTAACTTTCTGCCATTTCCTTGCTCCCCAACACTGTCCCTCCAGATTGATTTTATAAGAGGTTTATTCTCACTTGAACCTTACTCTTCCTTTTTTATGTATTTAATGAATTCATGTATTTATCCCAGTATTCAGGGCTTTCCCTGACTTTTGCCTTCTTATGTGCTTTTTCTTTCAATTTAATATTATCCTTACCTTCCTTGGTTAGCCCTGGTCAGTTTATTTCTCTCTCTCTTAGAACCTTTCCTTCTTATTGGCATGTATTTGTGTGGAGTCATGAATTAACTCTTTAAATGTCTGCCGTCGTTTGCTTACTATCATTCCTGCTAATCCATCTGCCCAGTTCACTTTAGCTAACTCTATCCTCATTTCTTTATTTAAGTAAAACACAATTGATTCTGTCCAGGTTTCTCATTCTCGAACTGACTATTAGATCATGTTATGATCACTACTTTCTCAGGGGGAGCAGTCCTAAAAGCCCAAGAGGGATAGAGATAACTCCTCCTCTCACTTGAGGCATGATAACCCTCAGGTTCAACCACCATCTGCCATTACCAAGCACTCCCTTTCTCCCTGGTCTTCTTTAATATAAGGTCATGCAATCCTCTCTCTATTTTGGTGAAATCCACAAGAGAAGAATACAGGAGAAGGGCAGAAAATGCAGACAAACATGACCACATGTAAATTCCTCTCCAGGCCACTTGCCACCCTGACTTGGAAATATATCACCATTCCTTCCCGTCACTGAGTCAAAAACCTGAAACTCCCTCTGTAACTGTGTTGCGGGTGTACACCAGCAAATGGACTACAGCAATTCAAGAAGGTAATTTACTGCCACCTGCACAATGGGTAATTAGGGATGGGTAATAAATACACCACACCTGATGAAGGAGCAGCACTCCAAAAGCTTGCAATTTTAAATAAACCTGTTGGACTATAACCTGTTGTCATGTGACTTCCAACTTTGTCCACCCCAGTGCAACACTGGCCCCTCCACGTCACTTCCACTGAATGAATAAAACTAAAAGAACGACAGTACAAAAGAAACGTTGACACAGTATTGATGAAGTCCTGACAAAGTGTATCAGAATGCCTCCTGATGTTTATCACAAGTTCTCCTTAAATATAAGGTAGACGACTGTCAATCTTCAACAGTGACAACTGAACATGGCTTTAAGTAGCACTCAAAATGCTAATCAATGACACATCTATTCCTTTGGTAACTCTTCGACAAGATGAATAAATGTTACCCACCAAAATGGTATGTCGCTTCTTTACTGAGTTCTTGCAGACAATTTAATTGTCAATCAGTCCCTTAACAATGCTTCAAGCAGTTATCTCAAGCCCCATGGAGGTTTCTTAGCACCTAAAATATTCGGTGAAAATTATCCTGCTGCGCGTGCATCCGTCTGCGTAAGAGCAAACTACATGTAAGTTGTCATAATACACCAATCAATAGTTCACCTGTGTTCTGCAAACTTTAGAAACTGAAAGAGAAAGACTGTAGACATTGAGAGATGAGAGATCACAGAGAGAGGAAATGATGGAAAGATAGTGCATCCTTCTGCTTGGGAAAAGGGGGTACGTGTATGGAATGAGCTGTCAGAGGAACTGGTGGAGGCTGGTACAATTGCAACATTTAAAAGGCATTTGGATGGGAAATGAATAGGAAGGGTTTGGAGGGATATGGGCTGGGTGCTAGCAGGTGGGACTAGATTGGGTTGGGATATCTGGTCGACATGGACGGGTTGGACTGAAGGGTCAGTTTCCATGTTGTACATCTCTGTGACTCTATGACTCTAAAAGAGACACAGCAAATATCGCCGAGGAAGCTAGAGAAACAAGGATGAAATTGACAGATAGAAAGTGTATTTAATCAACTTCCTTATAAAAAGTAAATATGAGCGGGAATGTGTAGCTTCAATATTAAGAGAAGGCAAATGAGAGTGGAGCAAGATTATGCAGCTGCATGATTAGTTCAAAGATTTAAAAACAAAGGTAATAATGGAATGAAGATGTGATAAGGTCAATGGAATTCAAAACCAATGGGAGGGAGTGTGGATTTAGGAGAGAAGAGCACAAGAAGCTATTTGGGTTTACATTCCCCCATCACTGGGCACATTTACACAACAATATCCCTCAATATCGCTTATCTGAAAGGTAAGAAAATAAAGAGAGAAATATCCAGCATTTAGAGGATTCAAACCATAAATATGCTGTAATACATTCAAAGAACTGTGAAGCCGTCTTGAAAGGAAATGTCATAATTAACTAATTACATGCAGATACATCAGGGCAGGAGAACATACAGGCAGAGGGTTGTGCAGGATACCTTTAGGATATCAACTAGGAAGGGTAAATCCTACTATCCCTGGTGTGAAGCTTTGGACAGAACATCTTTCAAGCTTGTAGCTTTCAAGTCCAATTTCCCGAAACTCATTCTCAAGTTGTTTAGACTTACACATTTTGCAAAAAGTTAAACAGTGAGTCAGCAGCCTATGTTATGGTCTCTCAGGATTTTTGAGAACAGACTGCAAATTTGATTTCACCCACTTATATATTATCACAAATTGTCAAAATCTACTTCTTGGTGTCTAAAACATAGTGCTGGGTGCATTAATTAATTAAAGTCTATCTTAAAAATGTTTTGAATAAATAAGAGAGTTTTCAGCAAGTGTCTTCAAGGTCAGACATCTGATTCATGTTAAGAACAAATGGATAATAAATTAGCAGGTGGTAGGATTGATACTCTGGAAAAATGAGATCAAGAAATGAAGACCCAGCCTTATCCAAACCAATTTAATGATCCTCTGACTGAAAAGAGCCTCAAATTTGTGCTTTAGACCTTTGTCTCAAAATTAATAAATGTGCATGTTCAAAATGTTCGAAATGATTTAAGTTTTAGCACCTTCAGTTCAACTCACATTCCACATGCCATTTCATCACTCACACAGTTCAGGGTGTATTTCAGCAGAATATTATTCCATCCAGTGGAAAAGATATCTCCCTATCATTTTCCATTTAGTGTTGCAGTTCCTTGAGAATTGGGAATGGTGGATATGGTAGAATTCTGACTTTCAGTCAGAATTCCAGTCCATCCATTCTCTGAGAAAACAATAGTGTGTGCATATTGGACACAATACACTAGTGTCATCATCACCATTGGAGTAAACTTAGATGCGGGCATAGACTGAAAATCCTGCACCAAGATTACATGTCTGCCTTCCGATTCTCTGGGAAATATTGGCACTTCGAAAGTGAGGCTGGTGACCAGTGCAATGTTGTGATCAATCCAGCATGAGTCCAATGAACTTGCTGTTAAGCTCATTGTGGAGTATATTAACAGGCTACAGAGGGACAGAATGGAAAATTGAATGGAAATAACAGGGAAGTCGAGCGATCTGGGGCACATCCATGTACGACGTTTGAAAGCATCAGAGACTATCATTATTCTTGCAACTATTGCAAAACAAATTAGGAATAGTTCAGAGTGAAGTGCTTATGTTGTTACCACTACCTGAGCAGAGCAGCTTGAGTAACTGAGGATTGAGTGTTTGCATCATCGTGTCGACCATGGAGCCACTGGCCTGCCCCTGCCTGCTGATCCCTCCAAGAAAAACAAACTCACTCATGGCATCATTTCCTTTTACTCTGGAAGAAGGCCCAGGCTCCAGGAGACTGGTATACCGAATCCCTGGTACGGAGGGATTGTCTTATGAGGAAAGATTGATCAGGTTGGGACTCTACTCATTGGAGTTTAGAAGAATGAGAGGTGATCTCATCGAACTATATCAGATTCCTAAGGGGCTTGACAAGGTACATGCTGATAGGATGTTCCTCCTCATGGGAGAGTCTGGGAGCAGAGGGCACAGTCTCAGAATAAAGGGGCACCAATTTAACACTGAGATGAGGAGGAATTTCTTCTCTCAGAGGATTGCCACAGAGAGCTGTGGGGGCAGAGTCCTTGAGTATATTTAAGGCTGAAATAGATAGACTTTTGATCTGTCGGGGAATCAAGGGTTAAGGCCTCATTGGCCGTCTCACTGGCAATTGCAAAGTTCTGAAAACTCTATTTCCAAAATGGGGCAGGCATGGGGTTCTGAACACCCATCCCCACTCTGTCCTGCAGAGAAGACTAGTCAGAGCTGGAGTTGGGAGGAGAACTCCTGAAGCTCTACTTTACTCAACAAGTGCCAGCTACGGTGAAACTACTAAGAACTATTTAGATGAATTCTTGAAATGCCACGGCACTCAAGGCTACAGACCAAGGATTGGAAAATGGGATTGGAATAGATAGATCCTTGATGATTAAGTGTAGACAAGATGGGCCCGAATAGACTCTACTCCATGCTGCTAAAATGCTATGACTCTATGACTGCACCTCAAAATCCTGACAAAAAAAAACTTCTGCTTTATTTGCACTCAATTAAGCACTTTTTTTCTGAAATGTAACCAATTTTATAAATAACGTCTCCTCACTTCCCCCTTTGTTGTGTGTAACCTATTTCGTGCATTGCGTGTGCTGTTAAGAACACTGCGGGCTTGCACTGGTGTACTTCTGAAAAGGACCATTTCTCGTGTGCTGTCTGTTGGTCCCTTGCCTGATTGCTCCTGGATCATTGCACAGCCACACACACATACAAATTAGGAGGACTGTTCTTTCTAATGTGGGGAAGCACATGAACCAATTAATATGCAGCAAACTCCCACAGACAGTTGTGGAATAATGCTGAAGCCTATTGTATTTTGGTGTTAATAACTGAGGCATAAAGGTTTACAAGGTAATGGGGCAATGTCTTCATCATCAATACATATTACTGTTAACATCTTGACCGAAAAGGGGTGAAATTTGACTTTAACGATACCTAACAAGTTTATAAACATTTTAAATAGACAATTGATGCTTATCCATCTCCTGTCTGATTTTCCTTTCTGATAATTTGAAATTAAATTTTGCCTCGGCACTCCCACAAACTCAAGGTTTTGATGCAATCATTTTGACTTAGATTTAAAAGTGCAAATGCCGAACCAGGCACCATTGGACAGCAACTGGAGAGGACATGAGGAAAACAGAGGAACAAATCCTGCATAGTTCCGAGGAAGGGTGACAGGACCTGAAACGTCAACTTTGATTTCTCTTCACAGATGCTGCCAGACCTGCTGAGCTTTTTTCTGGCAACCTTTGTTTCTGTTTCTGATTTACAGCATCCACAATTCTTTTGTTTTTTATCGCATAGAATTTAATCACCCTGCAATACCTTCAATTCTCTTCCCTCATTAATTTATTTCGGGAGAACAGAAAGAGTAACCAGTATAATGTAGAGAGGTTGAGAATAGTAACGATGATGAGATTCTAAATGGGAGAGAGAGGAGAGCTGGTGCAATCTCCTTCTGCAACACTTGTTTCTTGTCTCTTTTGACTTATTTTCTTCAAACTTCATCTGTTCTGTGTCAATTGCGTTTGAAAAGATAACCTTTAGAATAGAGTGTTTTTAATTCACTCTTGAAATGCAGTTCTCCGAGGTGAAACCATTCCTAGCTGTCTTTGTCAGTCTGCTGGTGGGTTTTTGGAATTG
This sequence comes from Chiloscyllium plagiosum, assembly GCF_004010195.1. Taxonomy (NCBI): domain Eukaryota; kingdom Metazoa; phylum Chordata; class Chondrichthyes; order Orectolobiformes; family Hemiscylliidae; genus Chiloscyllium; species Chiloscyllium plagiosum. Next base: position 3,698,053 of record NC_057715.1, on the reverse strand, counting down.
CTGCGGTTTATGTGAGGATGGTCCGCGAATGCGTTTTGACAAACAAAGCTTAAATAAAGGGAAAGAGTCACATCATTGTGGTTTGCTATCTACTGTCACATGTTATCACGCCAGTAATTTTTATTTTTGCTTTCTTTAACAAATGGAACTTTAATAGAGATGTTCAAATGATGTAGTGCTTTGATAGAATAAATAGAAAAGTTTTTTCCCTGGTGTCTGAGTCAGGAGCCAGACAACACAGATTTTAGATAATTGCCAAAAGAACCAAAAATCCCTGAGGGGGATGATTTTATTTAATGCAACAACTTGCTAATTTCTTTTTAAATCATAGAATGTCAATTTTAGCGGGAGAAGCAATATTTATTGCTTGTTTTGACCAAATGACTTGCTCGGCCTGTTCTGAGGGCAGTTCAGTGTCAAACCATTTTTCTGTGTGTCTGGAGACAGATATAAGCTGAGCTTCTTGTCTCAAAGGATATGAATGAATTAGGACTGGATTTAACAACAATCACAACAACCAGCATCAACTCTGAATTCCAGATTTATTTAGTTAATTGAAATTGAATTTCTCAACCACCATGGTGGGGTTTGAATTCATGTCACCAAATTATTGGTCCACATTAAAAATTGGATGGTTGAGTTTTCAGATAATTGTGTCAGGATTTGTTACTTGCCTATGCTGGGCTTCGTGGAGATAGGTAACATATACATCTTATGCTGCCTCCCATTGAACCACAGAATCTGAGGAAAATTACAGCACAGAAAAAGATCATTTAGCCCATATGGTCCAGACCAGACCCCCTCAAAATATTTTCAGAAGGTGGCCTAGACGCTGACTTTTTCTTGTTTTAAAGGTAGATGTGAAGTGCTGTGTTCCAGATGCAGTGCGACTGGCCAAACTACTCAATGTAAAGCAAAAACACTATTTATTTAAACACTGTTGTTAAAATACTAACAAAAGAAAGAGGAATTTAGAATAACAACTATCGGAAAACTTAACTGAATAATAGATGCAGTAACAATTACTAATTAACTGTTCCAATACAGTAACATTCCATAAACACACCCATTGGCAAAAAAGACAAATTCAGACACAAACTCTCACATGCAGTTCTCCAATCCAGGAGGGAAAAACATGAAGAGTAAATTCAGAGACAGTAGCAGCCATGAGACATTCACTGAAGCTGCCAATGCTGCTTCTGATGTTACTGAAAAAAAGCAAAATCAAGATCCCTGGATCGGTGAGAGCAAACCACATCCATTCAGGCTGTTAAATAACAAACAGAGGCTCTCAAGTTGTTTACACAAGTCATCTTCATTAGGCAGCTCAGCATCTCTACCTTACAACCTCTCTTAAAAGAGACAAAATAACCATTTAAAGTGACAGCATTATCACACTGAGTTACCCCGAACACCAGCTTCCCTTTCCTCGATGGAGTGAAGCAGTGTATCTGATCTTCAGGTCAATTATTGTCAACTTTAATATTAACTTTCCACAAGCTGATATTCTTAAAATTAATTACAGATGCTAACTATTCTACAAGAAATACTTTCTATGAAGTATGAGGATTCTTGTAAACTTAATCAGTCCTCTAAAATAAAATCAAAGTCTACATTCAATAACATGAGATGATAGAAAGTCAGGAAATGAGAGTTTCACATCATCTGGATGATGTATTTTCTATCCATTCAAACAATTATCAATGCTACATAAATGAACTGTTTTACTAACTCGAGTCAGATTATTTTGTTCTTAACATTTTCAACATTGATTTCTCTCTTTAATATTAGTCATAAATCAAAATGAGCTGCTTAATTGTAGAAATATCCAGTAAACATCCTTGATCAAATGGTGAAGTAATCTAATTGGGGAGTGATATCAATATGGAGTAATCTAACTGGGAAGTAAACCAATTGTCAAGTAATCCAACAGGGGAGTAATGACATTTTGTAGTAATTCAATCAGAGTGATCTAAATTAGGAAAAATTAACCAGCGGCTAATTCATTTGAAGAGCAATCGAATGGAAAGTAATCCATCTGTGGACTAATCCAACTGAGAAGTAATCTAACTGGAATAATCCTTTTTCAGGAATAATCAACTTTTGTTTGTGCGAAACATGTACATAACTGAAAACGTGTTAGTGAGGACTAAATGTTTTGGAATAGAAAAAATTGCCATAAAATTAGAAGTGCAATTCTTTAATAGTTTATCACTGGTTTACACTGTCATTAATCAGTGGTGAAATTATTTGCCTTCAGTTGCCAATGACCTTCTTGTGTATATTTGAAATCAGTGCCATAGGCTACTGCCATCTCTACTGCTTGAGAGAATTTTTAAAATTACATTTTAATTCATTATCGGAAACGTTGTTTTCAATGTTGCTGCATTTTTCAGAAAGCTTAATGATTAATAAAATCCAAAGACCTCATTTTAAACACATACAGCTGAAGGCTACTTAACAGATCAGAGATGCAGCTTGTTACAATCAATGTTTATAAATGTACTATGTTTTGAGATAATTTACTTAAATTTTGGGGAAATGATGGATGTCAAGTGACTTGTGCGGAAATCAAAGGAAAGCTGGTTGGTTTGACTGTTAGAGATTAAATTCCTCTAGGAAGAGACACAAGGTATGTATGTTTGGAGACAAGAGTAACAGTCTCTGAAGTTACAATGGGTAGAAACTTGGGGACAAATGTTCCCCTTTGCTATGGTGAGAGTAAGAGTGAATGAGATGATTAAATTGGGACAGAATATGAAAAATCAGATTTTTGATGTCTACAAAATCTCTCTTAAATGGTGAGTTCAGAACCCCACCCTTAAGTGACAACTAGATTACTTCCATTAATTTATCTCTCATTGAAGCTGCAACTCATCTTATTAACATTCCATTCCCAACTCTCCTCTCTTCCACCAAACAAGCGATAGAACAAAAGTGCAACAGGTAAATCAGAGGGGGAGTTGGTATCTGTATCATGTCGAATGCCAGGCCCAGCCATCACATTCTGCTTCATTCACACAATGTCCCTGCATATTCCACGGCCAACATATTCGCTGAGCCTTTCACTCACATAACTCAGCATCAGCAAACCACCATCCTCACCATGTTATCATGTTTGCCCTCAGACCAACACAGCCAGCACATTAGGAATCCCAACACTCTACACTGGAGTTGATGGACACCTATGACCCACATGCTTCTGTCATCTCACTTCCACATCTCATACAGTTCACCTCCACATCTCATACACCTGCAGGAGATACTTTTGTATTAACATGGACATATGCATCTATGGCTGTTGGATTGCTTTATTGGTGCTTTCTTGGAGACTGCTAGACTCTGCGTAGGTGACATTACATTTTTGGTGCACAAGGTTTTGAGTACTCAGTGAAAGGCTTCTAGCCCCTGTGGCTTGCATTGTTTTTTTTGAACATCGATGAACCAGCAATCAGCAATGGAGAGAATGGAACTGGCACTGTTTTAGCCTGGATTAGAGGGGCCCTGTTTCAAGTCCTACCTGCTCCAGAGGTGTGCAATAACATCCCTGAACAGGTTAAGTGGAAAAATAGCAACACAAGTGGTGCTTACTATGAATAGGATTGTGCTATTAAGGCAAAATGACATTCTGCCATCACATAAATGAGTAATGTCTTATTATGAACTTCAGGGTGATGTTAGATATATAGGTTATATTGACTCAGAGTCATAGAAACAAACCCTTTGGTCCAACCACATTTACCAAACTAAACTAGTCCCACCTCCTCATATCCCTCCAAACCTTTCTTCCTCGTGTACCTGTCCAAATGTCTTTTAAATGTTGTAACTGTACCTGCATCTACCACTTCCTCTCGAAGTTTATTCCACATATGAACAACCTTCTGTGTGAAAATACAGCTCCTCAGGTCTCTTTTACATTTTTCTCCTCTCACTTTAAAAATATGCCCCTGTTTTGAACTACCCCGCCCTCAGGAAAATACCTTTGCTATTCATCTTATCACCACCCCTCATGATTTTTTAAAGCTCTATGAGGTCTCCCCTCAACCTCCTACACTCCAGTGAAAAAAAGTCCCAGACTATCTAGTCTCTCTCTACATCTGAAACTTTCCATTCCTGGCAACATCCTGAAAAATCTTTTCTGAACCCTCCCCAATTTAATAATATCATTCCTATAGCAGGATGAGCAGAACTGTGCACAGTACTCCACAAATGACCTCCTGTATAACCTTAACATGACATCCCAACTCCCATATTCAATGAGTTTAGCAAGAAAGCAAGCATGCCAAATGCCTTCTTAACCATCCTGTCTACCTGTGATGTAAATTTCCAGGAACTATTTGCCTGAATCTCTAGATCTCTCTGTTTAACAAAACTACCCAGGGCCTTACCATTAGTTGTATAAGTCCTGCCCTTGTTTAATTTACCAAAATGCACTACCTCCCATTTATCCAAATTAAATTCAATCTGCCACTCCTTATCCCATTGGCCTAATTGATCAAGATTCTTTCCTAACGTTAGATAATCTTCTTCACTGTTGATTATGACACCAATTTTGATGTTATCCGCAAACTTACTTATCATTCCCCTTAAAATCTCATCCAAATCATTTCTATAAATGACAATCAAAGACTGGTAAATTGTATCAAAAGCAGCTCCCTTCAGATATTCACAACAAACAAGGTACCAACTTTACCTAAGCACACCACATTGGCACGATTCACAGCACATGGCCATCATTAGGAGTGACTTGATAATTATACAGTATTTGCGAAAAATGTCCTGACTGTGAAAAACAGACAACCTAATCAGAGAGGAGGAAGCGAGGACTGCAGATGCTGGAGATCAGAGTCGAGAGTGTGGTGCTGGAAAAGCACAGTAGGTCAGGCAGCATCCGAGGAGCAGGAGAATCGATGCTTTGGGCAAAAGTCCTTCATCAGGAATGGGGCCTCAAAACATCGATTATCCTGCTCTTCGGATGCCGCCAGACCAGCTGTGCCTTTCCAGCACCACACTCTCAATGACTAGTTAAGATTATCAGTCAAAATTGCAACATGGCTCACTAGTGTGTACGGGGAAGCTGCACATATTAATACACAGGGCTCTTCACCTTACAGAAACAAAGAACATGTACATATACTGTCTCTGTACCAGCACAACAAAATAGCTGATAGACATTTCTTAGTATTCCTCACTAACTCTCAGTTCTGAAGAAGTGTTCCCCTGTCTCAAAATGTTGACTCTGCTTTCTCTTTCCATGGATACTGTGAGACATGTTGGGTTTTTGCAGAAATTTCTGTTCTTGCTGGATGCCATTCATTCTTCGATTGATTACTCAGGGCAATGTCTTGACAAGTCAGAGTTAATCTGCCTGGTTTAAAATGAATTCAAAGTTTGGTAATTAACTCTCAATCATCATTGAATAGTGCATTCTCCATAATAATAATGCATGCATCAGAGTACACTTGTTGCACACATCAGCACTTTCCTCTCATACAGTATAAAGTGTTGCTTTCCCTTTACTTTGGCATTTCTTGTGAAGAACCTGGATGATGCGCAACTATAGAATCAGTTAACCAAAACCACTTTGGGCCCGAACATAGTACACATAACAACTGAGGACCGATTCATCTTGTAATATCAGTGTGATCGTCTAAGTACTATTTTGAGCTCCATTCATTGGCCTAGGAAATTGCTAGCTTTCGATGCCCAAATCACCAAAAACATACAAGGCTTTACTACACAGACTGCTCCCAGCATCCTCATCAAGTGGCTCATGCACTTCAAACGCCAGCAGATCCTGAAAAGGAAAATTACTGGAGAACCTACTTTGCAATACTTGTAAAATTTTACAGGGGTCATGCAGCTTTATGACAGCTGGGTATGTTTACTCTCACACAGTCAATGTGGATGTGACACCATCGTGGTATCCAATGCTATTCAGTGGCTCTCTTGCCTCTCAGTTGGAATGTTACACTGTCATCGTTGGCACCTTTTGTATGAGGTATTCACCTGAACTCTCAGGTGAGCGTCACAGAGCTCATGGTACCCAGGGGAACTTTTCCCAGTGTTCTTCTGCTCAGTAAATTCTTCACCCTTCATGAGTAAACTAAAGCACCAGCTTATCATCACATGCATGTCTGTGGAACACCATTGTGTACAAATTAGCTGCTGAATTTCCTGCAACAATGATTATACTTCAAAAGCACTGTTCACTGTCGAGTGAGAGAGGAAGTTCAGAATAGATTTACCAGGATGTTGCCAGGATTCGACGATTTGATTTATTAGGAGAGTTTGGATAGGCTGGGACATTTCTCACTGGAGTGCTGGAGATTGAAAAGGGACCTTGTAAAGTAATGAGGGGTATAGATAAGGTGAATGGCAGGTATCTGTTCCCTCAGGTGGGAGATTTCAAGACTAGGGGGCATATTTTTAAAGTGAGTAGAGAAAGGTTTTAAAAAGACAAGAAGGGTGATTTTTTCAGACAGAGAGTGGTTTGTGTATGGAATGAAATTCCAGAGGAAGTGGTGAATGTGGGTACAGTTACAGCATTTAAAAGACATTTGGATAAACTCATGAATAAAAAAGGTTGGAGGGATATGAGCCAAGCATAGGCAGTTGGGATGAATTTAGTTTGGGATTGTGGTTGCCATGGACTAGTTAGACCAAAGGGTCTGTTTCCGTGCTGTACATCTCTGACACTCAGGAGTGCCCTGTGATCATGGAAGTTGCTACATAAAGACAAACATTTTTTCTGCTTTCTTTCCCAACTTCCCCCTTCCAAGAAAGAAGATATCCAGTACTAAGCAATGGAAATTCTCTTTTAGCAAACCCTGTCATTTGCCAGTATCTCATGCACAACATGGTGAGAGAAATATTAAAATATTCAAGGTCACTTCAGTTCACTTGGGAATAAGTACATGCTGCACTTAATAAGAAACAGTCACCATGCTACTACCCAGGGCCACACTGCAAGGCTGTTTAAATCTAGCAGTTGGTGTCAACGTAAAGGATTATCCCTGCAGTAGTTGAGTGAGAATTTTTTTCCTGAATTGATTCTGCCTCAGGAGAAAATATCGCAGTGACAACCATATATCTAACATCACCCGTTTCGAAAAAAAAACAGCAGAATTGCCTTTGGCTCTCATTTTTGCAGATATTAATTAAATTCTCTTGAATGTCAGTGCAAATTTTACTTGATAAAGAAGAACAATTGAGGTTGGGAAATTTCTTGAAAGTCATGGGGTCTGAGAAGACAGTGATATGACCCTTGAAATAACAGATAAACAGTTTTCATCAACACTGTATTACCTCAGCAGTGTCAGACTTGACAAAATAGCAATTTTATGAAAGTTTCTGCTAGGGGGTTCCTACCTTTTCATGTCATAAAGTGTTCTGCTGGGAATCGTAGCAAATTTCTCTTACAGGCACCATTTACAGTTGGATCTGAAAAGCTTCCTTTTCAGTTCAGCAGTAAATGAGAATGATCAAAATGTTTCAAAAATGCTTGATACTCCCCTGGAAGCTTGATTACACTTTCAATCATTCGTTTTTTACAAATTTTGGGAAGCACATTTAATTCTCTCGCTGAAAACCTGAACTCAGTATATAAAATTACATCAACAGAGAAATAGTTGGCAACAGGCAATGAGTTCATCACTCTCCCTCAGGGAAAGAGTCATCAGTTAGATAGACCATACACCTTTGAATGAGAGGGTTCCTTAAAGTACGGTAAAGTGCTCATGAAACCCAGGTGATCGATTTTCAGAATGAGCTCAAGTTTTTCACAAAAAGAAAGGCATTTCACTCCAATGTAACAGGCTTCACCAACTTCAACATAAACAAGATGGATGGATTGGCCCAATGAGTCTGGGGATGTGCAGGTTAGGTGGGTTAGCCATGTTTAAAAACCCATGTGGAGTTACGGGTGTGGGGTAGGTCTGGGTGGAATGCTCTTCAGAGAGTCAGTGCAGACGTGATACGCTGAATCACCTCTTTCTGCACTGTATAATGCAATGTTGTGTAAGTTGAAGGCAGAGAAGAGAGGTCTGCTTGGAGTTCAAGGGAGAACTAGGTGAGCCTCTGCAGCAACATCTGCCAACCTCCCTGGGAATCTACTGACTAGTGGAACGAGGTCTTGAGTTGGAGATTTGAAGGTCTATTCTCATTGCACATCAGTCAGTCTGATCTACAAGAATCTTCATGATAACTGAATGATTTTAGAAGGGCAATACATGTGCACATTGCTTGAAATGTGACTTTATATGCCTTTAATGGGTACTCTTCCAGTGTTAACTGTGGCCTTGCTAACACACCCACATTGCTCACCCCATCATACAGAGGGTGAGAAGGTTCCCACTTTGGTGGTCTGCCCACTACATGTAAATAAACAGTTAATGGACAATTGGGCTCAATTAACACTGACAATTTCTAATGAACAGCTTATGCTCGAAACTCTCCTGCTCCTCAGATGCTGCCTGACTGGCTGTGCTTTTCTAGCACCATATTTTTTGACTCTGATCTCCAGCATCTGCAGTCCTCACTTGCTCTCCATTGGGAAATTATGGTGTAATAGGCAGACACATTTTTTAAATAAGTCGATAAATTGGCAGGGAGAAAGATGGTTACTATCTTTCAGGGTATCCTTTGCACACTGGGTTAAAGATATTACATCATTGCGTCCACCTTCACTTCTGAAGCCTCAAATGTAGATCTCCTGTAACCACGCCCACCCCATCACTGTAAGCTTCCTAAATCCTGTGTATGTGTGAGCCAGTATCTCAGGCCTAGTTCATTCCAGGATTGATTCCTGGGCCTTCCAGTTATGCCAAGAGTGCCAACTACTGTGCACTCAGTGTTGCCAGTACTGCTGGAACTAACAGTCCATCACATTGACTCGCAGCCCCCCAGAGCAACACTTTCTCCCCCAGTGAGGTGTAACGACCTCACGATTAGTCAACGTAGTCCATCCACAGCTTGTTACAGCTGGGAGACAGTCTTCCTCCTAATCAGTTGGCCCATGACTGCCTTTCAGTCCTGGGAAGGTGGCCAATCAGTTAGCCTCCCTGAAGCCCTCCTCCAGCATAGAAACATGAGAGCTTGGTGATAGTAATGACACTGTCAGTGACAGCTCTCTATGTAGTTGGCATCTTCAATTTTTAATCAAATAATTATTTAGAATCATAGAATTTTACAGTAAGAGAAGGAGGCCATTCAATGCATCCTCTCACAACTCACTCCTGTAAGAGCTACTACTCTCCAGCCCTACCTCTATCACACTCTATCTTCATCACTTTCAAATATAAATCCAGCTCTCCTTTGAAACCTCCTTTGTAATCCGCCTCCACCACTCTCCCAGCCAGCTCATTCCAAATCCTAACAATCCTAACAATCTCAACATCTCACTCCTAGGTCTTTTGCTGACAGTCTTGAAATTGTAAACTCTAGTTCCCAATCAGAACAATTCCAGTCTGCAAGCGAAGCCTTCCCATCACTTGATTACAACTGTTGAATCTCACTCAACCTCCTTCCCCTAACTGAAGTTTATGGGACAGACACTAGTGGACTTTGCATTTAATCAAAAAGGCTGTTCCTTTTTGCTAGTCTTAAAAACTGAGCCCATCATCTCAGCTGTTCAAGTGAAATAGTTGACTCATGATGTTGCGTCAGTGCTAGGAACAGCAATGTGTTTTTAAATGTTATAGAATTATTTAGAATTTACAGGATAGAAACAGTTCATTCAGTCGTACTGGTCTAGCCACTGTTTGTTCACATAAACCACCTCATCCCTAATGCCTCTTCATCAGCCCAGTCAAAATATTCCTTGCTGACACCTTCCCTCATTCATTCAACCCATTAGCTGTTTAATGTGTCACTAGCAAATTGTGAAATTCTAACCATCCAAGAAGTAAAGATATTGTCCTGAAATACTTATCGGATTATTAGTCTCTTGTATTCATAATCATTAGTTTTGAACTCCATCACAAGTGGAAACATCTCATTATCTATATTCAAACTTATCCTTAACTGTGAAGTCATTAATCAGGTCATCACTCATTCTCTCTTTTCCAGTCTTTCCTACTGAGATAGATCACAAAGTACTGATCATCAGTAACAGTTCCAGTACATGACATATGTTTCACTATGGTTGGTGACATGCCTTATTCACACCATCCACTTTGACACAGTGTCTTCTTACGGACTGCTCATCTGACAGAGCAAGAGACTGGTTCCATATTCTTTTGGATCTATTGCAATTAAATTTTTTTTGCCCTCTATCACCTTGAGCTGCTCCTCATTCTGTTAATCAAGTGCAAAACATTGGCCGATAAATCTTACACTTAAATAGGAAGCTCCTCAACGTTATTTATTTCTTTTGCTGTTGCAATGGTGTCTGAAAAAAAAAATTCTCCTTTACTTGTGAAATTGTTGACTCCAGGTCTGACATGCAAGAAAATATGGTTTCAATTTGAACAGACAGCTGTAAAATGAAATCTGAGTTCATAAAAAAAACTTTTTTTCTGTGATTTCACTGGCATTTCTGATTCCTTTTGGTAAGCTTCTCAGAGCAGTGCCTGCCATGAATATGTGACCTCGTGTGACTAACTCTCTGAATTTTATTCACTTTTTTTGTTTGCTAAGATTGGCAAAGAAATCACAACATCAATCTCTCAGTTTTCAATGTCAAAATGTTTCTGAGCCTATGAATTTCTTTACCCTGGATACAATCATTTGGAAACTGTAGAAATATTTGACAGACTGATAGTACTTGATCAACCTCAGTCAGACTCTGAGAAACCAAATAAAACAAGTTGTATGATTATGTGAACATGAATTGGAGAAATGCTGTCAGTATCATTGACATGCTGGAAGTTCTGGGGCTGAACAATCGCATCATTTTGACAAGAATAATGCCCAAACTCTTCTGTCCACTGATCAAAATTGACACGGGATGAGTTTCATTGTTACAAGGCTTGGTTTATAGCAATATTCTGGTGAGAACATTAGTTTACAAGTTTGTTTTGAATCAGAACATCAGTTTCACAACAAAAACTGGAATTACTAATAAAACTCAGCAGGTCCGGCAACATCTGTGAGGAGCAAGTCGAGTTAATGTGTCCAGTCCAGTGACTCTTAATTGATAGATATAAAAACATCAAACAGTTCTCTCTGATCATTTATCCCTCAATCAACATCATTCGTGAAGTAAATTATCTGGACATTGACTCTAAGCTGTTTGTAAAGTCTTGTGTGTCAAGTGTTGCATATGATTGAAAATATTTCCACAAGGTACTCTACCTATAAGACAGATGTCAAAACATCAATCTAGACTTGTTCAATATATCACTTCAGTTGCAGGACACTGAGATCTTTTGCTATGAATTCTATGTCTTATGATCCTGCTCCAGCTACCTGATGAAGGAGCAGCACTCTGAAAGCTAGTACTTCCAAATAAACCTATTGGACTATAACCTGGTGTTGTGTGATTTTTAACTTTGTCCACCTCAGTCCAACACCATCATCTCTACATCATCAAAACATGTGATATTGTAATATATGAGGTCTTCATCTTAGTCTGAGTTAATCAGTTAGCACGCAGTCCATTGGACAAGCAGCTAGTTTGCTAATTGGTTAGTTAGTCAGCCAGTCAATTAATGCAATAATAACTTGACAGTAATAAATTTTCAGGTACCTGTCTCAATACGCACTGTCAGAAAGTGGGTGCTAGAATATGGGAAGAGCAAGTACATACAGTAGGAATTGGTGACAACAAGTGTTAAAAGAAATTTTCAACTAAGTTGAAGCTCTTATCCTATCAGTCACCCATCATATATCTCTGTTCAAAGCTCAGGTTCACACTTAATAACAAGGACAGAAAATGACACTTGTACTGAGGTAAAATTCAGATTTGAATACACTCAATTTGAAAGACATGGAGGCCACAGCTGATCTGATTTAAAAAGTCGACGCTTTAAAGTTTCCGAAGGACAGATCCAATCTAACAAAAGCAATCCAAGAGCAAAATGTTGGATAAAACACTGGAGAAAACAACTTGTACAATATAAGGCCACATTGTGCCCAAACCCAAGTTGATAGTGTCATCTTACTCCTCAAAAAAGGTGCAAACCTTTCAAATAGCATGCTGTGACTCCTTTCTCTTTTGGCATTTTGATATAGGGGACTTTAAAGGTGATGCAGAATTAGGTTTGAAAGATGATGCTATATTCAACCTTCCTCATAATTACAGGCTCACATTTAAGATCAGCTCAAACTAGAATTGGATACTGTGGTACCATAAAAAAAGACAACATCTGTAAAATTGAGCATCGCAATGATTGGTGCAAATGCAATAATTGTGTTCTGAAAAAGCTGTTAGGTTCAAAGTGACTGAAAGTTACACTGAACACACAAGGTACATACCTTGAAAGAGCTTAATTCCAAGTGTTCAGGCACAAGCATGATGCTAAGAATTGGTATGGTTCCATAATTCTTTCTCCAGAGTCACAAGAATAGATAAGTTTTAGAACATCTTTTGATGCTAATGTTTCTCAAATTATCAGTTAGCTGAGATTTATTCTGACAGATGGATTCAGAGAGAATCAATCAAACTGACTTTGTACCACAGATTCTAGATTAGAGTGGTGCTGGAAAAGCACAGCAGTTCAGGCAGACATCCGAGGAGCAGTAAATCGACGTTTCGGGCAAAAAGAAGGGCTTTTGCCCGAAATGTCGATTTTACTGCTCCTCGGATGCTGCCTGACCTGCTGTGCTTTTCCAGCACCACTCTAATCTAGACGCTGGTTTCCAGCATCTGCAGTCTCCACCCTTCAGGCTCTCTGCCTTTATTCCTGATGAAGGGCTTTGGCCCGAAACGTCGATTTTGCTGCTCCTCGGATGCTGCCTGAACTGCTGTGCTCTTCCAGCACCACTAATCCAGAGTCTGGTTTCCAGCACCTGCTGTCATTAGTTTTACCTAGTTGATTTTAACCCTACTGCGAATCCTTTTGCAAGGATGCCTGCCTTGAAGAAAGTTAAAAATCACACAACACCAGGTTATATTCCAACAGGTTTAATTGGAAGCACACTAGCTTTCGGAGCGACGCTCCTTCATCAGGTGATTGTGGAGGGCTCGATCATAACACAGAATTTATAGCAAAAATTTGCAGTGTGATGTAACTGAAATTATACATTGAAAAATTGATTGTCTGTTAAGCCTTTCATCTGTTAGAATACAGTGATAGTTTGACTTCTTTCATGTGTAAATCACAAAACCCTTTTTTTTAAAGTTGCATTCTCGGGTTAGCTGTTAACAATGGTGATAGCTAGACAATATATTGAAGGTGTTAGCCCC